>NC_142130.1:38134218-38437249 GCF_024610735.1 Ursus americanus | reverse complement strand
CTAAATGAAAGCAAAGATAGTACAGGAAGAATAAGGAAGAAAAGAATGGGGACGATAATGGGGATAGAAGGCCCTGTATTGTTGACAGCATCTGATCCACCGATTAATGTTATTTCTAAGCAGATTAACCAAATCCCAACTGTTCTACATCAGGTCCTTTCTCTAAGCTTTTCCTCCCTCCTATCAGCAAATAAAGAATACAAATTTTAAACGCACAAACAAAACAGAAGGAAAAAGCCCACCCCCACAAACCAGAAATGTTCTTAGTTGATGATCACCTGAGTATGTCTATTCTTTCCTTCCATCTGTGCCCATACTAAAATGATAAAGTGATAAAGCTGAAAAGTAAAAGAGAGGGGAATCAGCCCCTCTGTATAATGTTTTAAACAGCGCATCAAGCCACCCTCCCTTCAGCACAGCAATGCAGTATGGAGACTGTCACAGGAGGGGGGAGGGCGTAAAGAGATGCAGGGGGGACTGTAATTTCTGTCCCAGATGCAGGAAGAACTTTTAACCTTCTGATGCTTTTCCTTACCATAACCTTCTCCATAGCAACCAGCGAACTGCAGTGGCAAGAAACAGAAGGGAAGATTAAAAAAATATACATGTTATACATATACTCAACTTATATATAAATCCTCCAAAACTGCTGAATTCAGTAATTTTTTTTAAATTACATATTCCTCTGAAATCTTATATTGCTGTGGAAGACTAACCCCTAAAAACCAAAATGAAGCAAGCATAGTATACTTGTTATTTTTCTAGAACACTTACATTTGTTAACAATTATAGCACGTTACAATAGATTTAATGTACCTTTGGAAGCCTAATAGATTTCCCAGTGTTTGGTGTGAAGAACAACAGTAATGTTACAAGATTACAACTTTGTGCCCATTGTATGTTTTACTTCTGGTGAAAAGTTTGAAACTAGAAAAATGAGAAAGGGCCATTCCACTCACAAGGACTTTTTTATCAGGTAAAAGCAGCAAGAAAGGTCTACAGTCTCTTTTCAGATACTACTTACCCTACCTTTTGGTCACTGTTCCCCTGTTGTGGCTTAACTGTGATGTCTAACTACAGGACCACCAAATATGCATAAAACATACATTTCCGCATGAAGAGGTTCTGCAACCAGGCAGATATGGGGGAGCATGCTTTCATGAGGAACGCACAGCACCCCACAGCCCCACTTTACGGAAAGGAAAAGCACCTCTGAGGGTGCAGATGGCAATGACAACGTTAGATGAATGAGTGTTCCCCATCAAGACTTGCTCTTGTGAGGGAACAACTATTACAGACCTCATTGTTTCCATTCCTAACCTCTGGGTGCCCAGACATCACCTCAGAAGGTGCTACACACCTGCTAGAAGCCTACACTAGAAGCCAGGCCTCCCCAGTGGGGGATTTTGCAATGTTCACTGCTGAATTATTCATTATTATTTAGTACATATTATGGTGGCCTCGGTTCTCTCACTAAATGGTGACGTGTTGTTATGGGCCGAGTTCATATATTTACATCTAGTAATTTGAAGTCACAGGAAGATACATTTTTATGACTCCCTTTATTAAGATACAGGGAAACAATAGACAATAAGGAATATGGGTACAACACGTTAAGTGGAGGAGAAGTGGACATCAAGAGAACAGCATTGATAAAGTTTTAAGAGGAAAACAGCCATTGAGCTGAGGACTATAAGAACAGTAAGATAACCACATTACCCACAAGTTTCAAAGGGTTAAACATTTTTTTTTCATATTTTCGGATTTTTTCCCAAAAAGAAGAAGTGAGAGGTCACAGGTCTGTTCTTTTTGTCCCAGTTTCCTAATGAAAATATCCTCAAAGTAACAATCTGCTTCCCTCACCTCCCTCTCTCCCTTGAAGCCGGATTCCAGTGGGGACCACCACCTCATCTTATACAGAAGTGATCAATAAAGAGGAAGATGACATTGAAGACTGAGTTTAAACTACCCACAAATGGAGTAATGCACTCCTCAGTTATGAGGAATCTCCTATGGTCTTTATGACCATTCTAACACGACATCTCAAGGTATGTGTATATGCATGTAAAACACACAGAAATGACTGAAGATGAGATTGAATCAGATAAGCAGCTCAATTTAAAATTCACTAGCTGTTCTACTTAAAACAATCATTTCCTATTTTTGATTAGGAGCTAGCAGGAATACCCTTCTCCAGATGCTCACATACAAATATCTAATGGCAAGCACTATTAGACAAAAATGTATCTCTGCTGGCTCTGTAACTGAGATGGGAGTATGGTCTGAAAATGCGTGTACACACACACACACACCCAATTTGGTAAATACCTATGAGTTTTGACAAAAACTAAAGTGATAACCTCTGTCCAATCCAGAAGTCAGGTGGTGCATTTAGTGAGTTCATTTTCAAATAAAATAGTGGTCTACAACGAGTTTCTCTATTTTATAAACTAAAGCTTTGGCGGGGGGGAGGAGCATTTTTTAAATATATAGATTGCTTCAGTCTTACCTAATTTACTAGATTTCATTTCCAAGTTGTATTTGGCTTAGGGTACCCTGCAATCAGTATTTCTACCTACAGTGAGTTTTCTATTCCTAAGTGTATCAGTTATCCAAACTGTGTTCAGAAATCAAGTCAGTGACCAGATGGCTTTTGCTATTAGTGCTCTTATTCTGTTTTCATGAAGCATCTCTTTAAAAATATTTATCTTAGATGGTTTTATGTGCTACTCTGAAAATTCCCATAATAGCCAGGTGAATAAATAGGTTATAGTCCCATAAGTGTAAAGAGGTGAAGGTTTTGAAGAAAAACTTACAAAACTAATCACAAAAACAACAACAACAACAAAAAAAAAAAACAGTACTTAACAAAGCTTAAGGAAAGCTTTCACTTTCTTATAAAAATAAAGGTTTAGGGTAAATCCTAGATATGAGAGATCATTTTACTTTATAATTTATTTTATTTTTTGGGAAAGAACGTGAGAGAAAGCAGGGGGATGGAGGCAAGGGGGTGGGCAGAGAGAATGTTAAGCAGGCTCAGCACAGAGCCCGAGTCAGGGCTTGATCTCAAGACCCTGAGATCACGAGGCAGGGCTTGATCTCAAGACCCTGAGATCACGACCTGAGCTACAATCATCAAGAGTCAGAGGCTCAATCGACTGAACCACCAAGGTACCCCGAGATACCATTTTAATGTTTGGGGTTTTTTTAGCTGGTGCGTTTCAGAATGTTGAAAGAGTGCCTTAAATATCATCTAATCCAATCCCATTATTTCATAAATGAAACAACGTTCCCCCACAATAGGGAAGTCCTTGGTCTGAAACCACCACTGTTGGTCCTTATTTCCCAGCTGAGTTTTATTTTCACCGTATTAGATCTGTTGTACAAAGGACAGAAACTCAAATACCCAGGAATAAATCTCAAGTATTTATGAATAGGAACCCTGAAATCTCTGCTTATCTTTTCCACTGTTATTCATTCTATTACTCATTTAAACATTTACCAAATGATGGAGGATGGAGAAAAAGAAAATGACTGTGAAATCAATTCATTCTAATAATTTCTAGAAAACTTAGTTATTTTAAATTTTTTGGATGAAAAGAGGTTGAAATTATAGAAGTGAAAATTGCAACTGGTGATTTAAATAATTTCAATTCACTATGTTTTATGTCTCCCTACCTTCTAATACTTTATGTCACAATCCAAATGAAAATTCAATAAATATTCTCTAAATTAGAAAATCAAACATTGGTGCTAATGTTACTGCATGAGTTCTAATTAAATTCAAGAGCTTTAAAAACTTACTCTGTCATAGGGAAAATACCTAAAAGATATTTGGCTACAATTATTGCCAGGATATCCTAATTGTAATAATTTGATCCACTGTATAAAAAATGCAAATATATTTTTAAGTTAGTGAAATATTGTGATTTAAAATAGATAAAAACATGTAAAGCATAAAATAGCCAAATCATGTACAACAGCATATACAACTGAAGCTGGTAACATGAAATATAAGTTCTGCAGAAAACCTACAAGTAATTTACAAGCTGTTTAAGAGTTAAAAGTAAAGGTATGATTGTAGTGAAAACATCATCTGGTCATTACATAAATGAAACATAATGCACCGTTAAAATAAAGCATATACCAGTGAATAAGTCTGGTGGCATTACTGAAATAGTTAAAATAAGAAAGCTGCCCAATATTCACAAATCAATCAACATGATACACTACATTGATAAAAGAAAGAAGAACCATATGATCCTTTCCATAGATGCATAAAAAGCATTTGACAAAGTACAACATCCATTCATGATAAAAACCCTCAACAAAATAGGATTAGAGGCACCATACCTCAACATTATACATAAAGGCCATATATGAAAAACCCACAGCTAACATCATACTCAAAGGGGAAAAACCGAGAGCTTTTCCCCTAAGGTCAGGAACAAAACAGGGATATCCACTCTCACCACTGTTACTTAACACAGTACTGGAAGCCCTAGCCTCAGCAATCGGATAACAAAAAGAAATGAAAAGCATCCAAATCAGCAAGGAAGAAGTCAAACTTTCACTATTTGAAGATGACATGATACTCTATAGAAAACCCCCCAAAAATTGCTAGAACTGATACATGAATACAGTAAAGTCACAGGACACAAAGTCAATGTACAGAAATCTGTTGCACTTCCAAGGACACCTGGCTGGCTCAGTCAGTGGAGCATGCGACTCTGGATCCCAGAGTTGTGAGTTCAAGCCCTACATTGGGTGTAGAGATTACTTAAAAAAATACAATCTTCAAAAAAAAGAAAAAAGAAATCTGCTGCATTTTCACATACTAATAATGAAGCAGCAGAAAGAAAAATCAAGGAATCAATCCCTCTTACAACTACACCAAAAACTCTAAGATACCTAGGAATAAACCTAACCAAAGAGGTTAGGAGTTCCCTTAACTCTTCGGCAGAAGACTTGGTTGTGCATACAAAGGGCACGAGTCTACTCAGCTCAGGAGAGAAGTTATGGGGTGCTGAAGAGAGATGCTGCAGGCTGAGATACCGCAGACAATCACAAGCCTGGGGCCCATGAGAATCTCTATTTCCAGGAGATCTCAGTATCTAATGGCAAACAGAGTGGTGCCCAGGAAGACAGAGAATTACATCACAAGTCTACAGACAAACTGTGGTCATTACGGGTGATCCAGAGATGATAGGAGGCATGAGAGGAAGTTGCTAAAGCCTCTGCAGTAAAAAAAGTCTTAGGGCAGGAAGAGGGACACCGGTGGAAGTGCCACTGTACTGCAATTTGGACAGAAGTTAGAGCCTTTTGTTGTATAGAGTCCCATCCCATTCAAGAGAGGCTGGTTTGCAAGTCATAGCATCAACTGGAGTAAGAAAAGATCATTAATGTAAAATACACTGTCCCTCAAAGCCAAAAAGACCTGAAAGATGTTGAGCCCATTTTAACATGTGTGGGTGCTAAAAGGGTGATCAGCTGGTTTTTTTTTTGTTGTTTTTTTTTTTTTTTACATTGCTAGGGATAGAGTGGCCCCCGAGTTGCCAAACAATTTTCAGTAATTTAACAAAGGTAGCAAGACCCTGCTCCATGTGTGGGGCAATGGCTCATATCCTTTGTGAATATTAGTTTGTCCTGAGTGAGTCTGTTACGGGAATCTCCCTGGAGAAGAGTGTCACCAGTATGATGTCACTCTTGTGCTTCTGGAGAAAACTGGATGTGATTAAATCTTGCCTAGAAAGATTGGATGTAATAACAGGGCTATTGAGGTACCCCATGGATAGCTGGGCAGAGGTGTATTGTGTCCCTTCAAAGATGCAGGTAAACTGCAGCTGAAAGGCTGCTGAAATAGCCTTTTGAACATATTAGCGAAATCTGTAACTGTAAAATATTACCAGTTGCCGATTAGATGGTGTCAGTAATTTCAATAATATTGGGAAGGGGCCTTAATGGGTAAGTTTATTGCATGAAGGTTATGGTAATCCACTCCTCGGCACTATCCTTTCTTTCCAAGTTTAAGAACAGGTCAAGTTGTGCTGTTAAATGAAGAAAGAGTAGAAATAATTACCCCTTCTTTATAAAGGTCTTATATATGGGTTTTAATTCTTGAAGGCTCTATTTCAATTTACATTGGGAAATATTAACTATTTTAATCAAGAAGTAGGGATGAGCTCAAGGGAGTCCTATTTTTCTAAGCCTATTGTAAGTGCCAAAGATGTAGTTTAATTTATTACCCACTAGGTCATAACACCCATGCTGAGTATGGGATATTTTAGGGCAATAAATGCTATGAACACAGGAAATTTAAGTAGACAATAGTTTAAATGGTTAAAATATTTGTTCTCTGTTTATATTTGGTGATTTCCTTGTTGAGTGTAGGGGTAACTTATTAAAATGTAATAGGACCCCCGGGCACAGGATTACCTGTTTAAATTTATTGGGATTCTCAGGTATAACTATAATCTGAGCCCCAGCGTCAATTAAGACCACAGAGATGTAGCTCAGCAGATGTTGTAGAAGTGCAAAAGTCAATCAGTGCCTTCTTATCTTTTTGTTACATAAGCTCTCCTACGACACTTTGGCTTTCCAACTGAGTCAAACTGTAGACCTTTGATTCAGTACTTTATCACCTCTCCATATATCTAAGTATTTGTTTGTCTGTTGGGAGTTTTTTGGAGGTTACTACATATACTTCAGGGAGATCCTCTCTATCCTGCTCATATTTATAAATTTCTGCCTCCAGGGGGCCTCAAATAAGTTTCATTAGGGTTAGGGGCCTCCCCCATGGCAACTGTGGCTTAATTGAGTCAGCTCTGAATTAATCCCTTGGCTTTGCCACAAAGTCCCATAGGTGTTTTTTTCTATAATCTTGAAATATTTGGGATGCAGCTGAACTAGTACTTAAAGGGACATTTATAGCTCTAAATGCTTATATGAAAAAATTATATAATAAAGCAAATAAAATTTATAGCAGTTGTTATTGCTATAATCAGAAACAAAATTAAAGAACAAAAAATGTTCTTTAAATTGATGGGTTAGCAAGAAAGACTATTTATGTGTCAAAAGTAAATACATCCGGGGCGCCTGGGTAGCGCAGTCGTTAAGCGTCTGCCTTCGGCTCAGGGCGTGATCCCGGCATTCCAGGATCGAGTCCCACATCGGGCTCCTCCGCTGGGAGCCTGCTTCTTCCTCTCCCACTCCCCTGCTGTGTTCCCTCTCTTGCTGGCTATCTCTCTGTCAAATAAATAAATAAAATCTTTAAAAAAAAAAAGTAAATACATCCAACCCTTATAAATAAGATAAAATTAGCTATAAATCCATATTTTAATGCAAAATTTTTGAAGTATAACAACACATATAGAAAAAAGTTCACATCTCAAGTACACGCCTTTGCGTACTGAAGGAATGCATTCATTTTTTTATTTCACCAATTAATCTGAAATTAATTTACCACTAAAAATTTATTGTAGTGCTCAAACTCAAGGCTTGGAATAAATTTCATTAGGTGAGGGAGGTGAGGAGATAGTTACCAATGCAGAAGCTTAGGAAAGAGAGAAATGTAAAGAATTAGCCCTATATTTATCGAGTCAGGAAGGGAAATACAGATTTGTTCAGAGAAAATAGGTAATTCCCCATGACACATATAATATCTGATGTCACCAGTTCTTCCTAAAGAAATCATAGCACATACACACGCTCCCCTGTGCTCTATGCTTTCTCTGTTTAAGGAGAAACGCATGGGCTCTACTATGAATGGCAAAAGAGATAGAACGCCATCCACTAATGTAAACAGTTCTAAGGGATTTGATGTGTTATATTACCCTACCACCATCTCAAGCTTCCTGCAGTTAAGTTTTAACAGTGAAAATTCTTCAAATCATCATACTATGATCAAAAGTGTGCTATTTCCCATTATACATGATAAAGCATTATTCTAACAATAGCAGATACTGACTGCCACCATGAGATACATTATTATGACACAGTTAAAAAATTTCTAAGGCAATACATATTTTATATATTTAATAAAGAATACGTAAAGGTTGGGGCGCCTGGGTGGCACAGCGGTTAAGCGTCTGCCTTCGCCTCAGGGCGTGATCCCGGCGTTGTGGGATCGAGCCCCACATCGGGCTCCTCCGCTGTAAGCCTGCTTCTTCCTCTCCCATTCCCCCTGCCTGTGTTCCCTCTCTCGCTGGCTGTCTCTATCTCTATCGAATAAATAAATTTAAAAATCTTTAAAAAAAAAAAGAATATGTAAAGGTTAAAGTTCCACACTGATGTACTTTTTTTAGTGGGGAAAAATACACACATGGAAACACATATATGCTCCAACTCAATTTTCTCCATCATCCCTACAAAGGCTCTATTAATGTATCCCTTAAAGTTTAGGGGGGGACCATCCTTATTATTCCCCTATGGAATGTTCTCCTCAAACTGGAGATTCACCTAGTACCAGAAGCCTAAAGTCACCAAAGAGCTTTTTAAAAAATACTTTAAAAACAAATGTATAAGCTGCTGCTAGAGAGTAGATGAACAGCTGTAGATGAAACAGGGACACAGCTCTGCCGAACCCCGCACTAAGGTATATGTAAGTTAGCAGACAGCAATGAGTGAATGCTTTTCTAAACCATTAGATCAGCTCTGTCAGATGTAGCTTTCTGCAATGATGGAAATGTTCTCTATTTGCACTATCGGATATGGTAGCCACTACCCACATGTGGCTATTAAGCACCTGAACCAAGGAAAAGAATCTTAATTATTTTAAATTTAAATATCCACATAAGGCTAATGGCCAACATACTGGATAGCACAGTTTTAGATTCTTAGTCTTTTTATAGAGCTAAACTACTTATCATGCATGGATTCCTCACACCAGGGACTGCAAACTGGTGATACATGGACCAAACCTGGCTGACAAAGGAGTTTGGTTTTGTGATCACAGCATTTTTACTGTTAATGTAAATTAAATACTTTTAGACAGGGTACTCACCAGTTGACCATTATATCTAACATTTCTTGTTCTAAATTCTTCACATGTATTAGCTCAATCTTTATGACCTTTATATAAGTTCTATGATTACATACTATTTTCTCTGACTAACAACTAAGAAAAGTGAGACACAGGGGGGATGAAGTAATTTGCCAACTTACTGCTAATAAATGCCGGAGCCAAATTTTGAATATAAAAAGTCTGGTTCCAGAATCCAAGCATGCACTACATCACCAGGCTCTCCACTGCTTGCAGGCTAGCTTTTTTCTTCCAATCACCACTAACCTCACAAGCAACATATTCCAAACCTAAGTTCTTCAAAGTAATTATTAGTCTCCACTTCACCCTTGTTTTAAGGGATGAAACGAACTTCTACTTTGAAACAACAGCCAATTACTAGCAAAGGTTATAGGCTAAAATAAAGAGACAGCTGGTTTTGTTACCATTGTGAGCAGGGGTCAAGTAACCAGCATTCCTTTCTTCATCTCCAAGAAAGGACATCGACCTCTAAATTTTCTTATCTTTCCTACTCTCTCAGAGCTACTGAGCCTGTTACATATTTCCACTTTGACTAAGAAGACATTAACAGAACAAGCTGCACACCCCCTCTTCCAAATTCAAACGTGCTGAAATCCAAAAGGAGAAATTCAGAAGAAAAAGGAAACCCTAAACTTAACACTGCTTATTCTTCAAATCACCCCTTTTCTTGTATTTCTTGGAATCACAGACATTGCTGCAAAGTTCTCTATAACATTTCAAAAGAGACCTTTACAAAACTCAAAGTCACGCTCCAGGAAGGGTTAAAGTTCACAGTTAACATTGCTAATAATGAATGCCACTGTTGTTCCTTTATAAAGGAGAAAGAGAAATAAATCAAAGTTGACAAATGTGGCAGTGAACCAGAATCCAGAAACTGTCATAATTACCATCACTGTGGCCACCATTCATGCATTAGAGGGAGACACAAGGCAGAATGTCAGCCTGTTTTGTGACTAAATTTGGTAGTTTCAGCTCTCCCTTTTCTTACTTTATCATGATGTACTCAGAGATGACTTATACGAGGACTGTGGCCAGGAATCTTCTAGTCATGCATTTCATTCGTCTCCAACTTTCCTCAGTCATTGAGAAAAAACAAGGATGAAGTTATAAGCCACAAGATAAAGAAAACCGTTACAAAGGACTACATGCAAATTCACTACAAGTAACATCAAGAAATATAAACATTTGGTAGTTATGACTGCTTCTGCCACTGGAATGAATTAAAAAATGAAGAACACTAGATTTAATTGCAGGGAGTAAAAAGCTGAGATAATGACAAGTTCAGCTAGTGACCTGAAGGATTAATAAGTATATTTTATAATAGATGTTCTTCAACACATAATTATCATGAAAAGCATTATTATAATAATAAAATAAAATAGAAACATAGATGAACAGAGAAGAGATATTTTATTAAGGGCAAATTTTGTCCATAGTATTGAGTTAAGTGTTGTGAGGAACACAAAAACAGCAAATGAGACTGCTATTAACAGAAATCATCATCCCATTTCATACATTCCAAGAGCTAATGCCTTGGTTCTTGGCTCCCAGCAATTTTACTTCTGCTGGATGCTATGGACTACAGAGCCACCTGCAAAATACGTGTGGGGAAGACAAAGCTTTTTACCAATGAATAAAGTTGGACACACCAGATTTCACTGGATGTTAAAGAATATACTCTGGAGGTGCTGTCTGGATGAAACATGAAGTACAAATAGACTTCCAGCCCTCCAACATATATAGATTGTTCTCTAAACAGGGATGCCCACTTTTGATGTTCTCTACCATGAACTGTAGGCGATAGGTCTCTGCTTAGAGAAGACTTAAGCCATTAAAAAAGATTCCTGATTCAGATTACATATGCCACTGGATGTGAGAAAAGGACGAAGCTGACGTGGCTTAACACAAAAGGGAAAGACTGTGGCTAGTCTGAATCCTGAGTGAGACGTGGATGGGAAGGAAGATGATCAAACAGCAAGGAGGTAGGACCATACTCTAGACAGAGGAAAGAATGATGAATTCCCCTGAGAAACATGTCAAGAATTACTCCTGATGGAGCCAAAGCAACCTTTTTCATGACACATCCCCAAAGGCAAGAGAAACAAAAGATAAAATGAATTTATGGGACTTCATCAAGATTAAAAGTTTCTGCACATCCAAGGAAACAGTCAGAAAAACTAAGAGGCAGCCCACGGAATGGGAGAATATATTTGCAAATGACACTACAGATAAAGGACTGGTATCCAAGATCTACAAAGAACTTCTCAAACTCAATACACGAGAAACAAATAAACAAATCAAAAAATGGGCAGAAGATATGAACAGACACTTTTCCAATGAAGACATACAAATGGCTAACAGACACATGAAAAAATGTTCAAAATCATTAGCCATCAAGGAAATTCAAATCAAAACCACACTGAGATACCACCTTACGCCAGTTAGAATGGCAAAAATAGACAAGGCAAGAAACAACAATTGTTGGAGAGGATGTGGAGAAAGGGGATCCCTCCTACATTGTTGGTGGGAATGCAAGTTGGTACAGCCACTCTGGAAAACCGTGTGGAGGTCCCTTAAAAAGTTAAAAATTGAGCTACCCTATGATCCAGCCATTGCGCTACTGGGTGTTTACCCCAAAGATACAGACGTAGTGAAGAGAAGGGCCATATGCACCCCAATGTTCATAGCAGCAATGTCCACAATAGCTAAATCGTGGAAGGAGCCGAGATGCCCTGCAACAGATGACTGGATTAAGAAGTTGTGGTCCATATATACAATGGAATATTACTCAGCAATCAGAAAGAATGAGTTCTCAACATTTGCTACAACATGGACGGCACTGGAGGAGATAATGCTTAGTGAAATAAGTCAAGCAGAGAAAGACAACTATCATATGATTTCTCTCATCTATGGAACATAAGAACTAGAATGATCAGTAGGGGAAGAAAGGGATAAAGGAAGGGGGGGTAATCAGAAGGGGGAATGAAACATGAAAGACTATGGACTATGAGAAACAAACTGAGGGCTACAGAGGGGAGGGGGGTGGGGGAATGGGATAGACCGGTGATGGGTAGTAAGGAGGGCACATATTGCATGGTGCACTGGGTGTTATACACAACTAATGAATCATTGAGCCTTACATCGAAAACCGGGGATGTACTGTATGGTGACTAACATAATATAATAAAAAATCATTATTAATTAAAAAAAAAAAAAAAAAAAAAAAAAAAAAAGAATTACTCCTGATGGAACAATAGGCAAGTAGAAACATCTTGGGATAACATTACCCTACAAAGAAGTTACTAGCACAACCATTCCTAGGTGGTTGTCCTTGTTGAGTTCACAGGAAACCAACTCCTATGAATAGTGAAAAGTGTCTCCTCAAAGAGAACAAACAATAGGTATCCTAAATTTTTAGGAGAGTAAGGTCAAGGAAGCCTTGATAGGTAGATAAAACAGTTCTGTGTGTGTGTCTGTGTGTGTGTGTGTGTGTGTGTGTGTGTGTGTGTGTGTTTTAATTATTGCTGCTGTTGCTACTAACTACAAATGTGTGGAATGAAAAGGTGATATCCACGTAATGTAACCCCGTTCCTTTGTCAAGGCTCCCAAAGGACCACTGAAATTAAAACTGTCTGATATCTAGTACTTCGAAAATGTTCCTATCATCTGGCCAATCATACCATTTCAAGGAATCTATCTATCCCAAAGAAACAATCAAGGAAGCAAAGGTTTACAGGAGACAGTCTTTGAGACGCTAGTCCACTGTCTTCCTGATGTTGGCCTCATTGAAATAAATTCTTTTCTTGTTTCACCACCACTTGTTTCTCTACGTTTGGATTTTCAGTTTCAAGTGGCCAAACCTGGTCTGTGTTGGACCCCAGAGCCAGGTGCTCTAGCAGCCCTGTGCGCCAGCTACATCAGGACTCAACCTCAGGCTAGTATCATGGAAAGAGTCTGCTACTGAGTGAGAAGAGCTGTATGCAAGTCCTGGAAGCTTGAACCTCCATGAACCACATTTCCTTCCCTATAAAATGTGGAAGACAGGACCTGTCTCTAAATTCACAGACTCCTTTCTAAGAAACTCAACTTTGCAGTGATTCGGGCCTTCTTAATGAGTGATGGAGACCCACCAAACATCTACTTAGAGGGCAAGACCTGCGGGCGATCCAAAGACATTTAATCCAAATTTCAAGAGACCTATTGTGCTGCATAATCTTCATACTGTTCATTACTGGCTACATTCTTTAAGGACTTGTTGCCTGGGTATATGGCGACCCCAGGAGAATGGCCTATCCTACAGATAGCAAGGGCCACTTTTATGACCAGAAGGGCACCACCAATGAGAACAAGACCATTTTGTTTTACTTTAACTTAGTCAGCTGACCAGTCCCTCTGTGGTGGTAAAACTATTGTGCCCTACCACAGATCTGTTTCTCCAAGTGCCCCAAAAAATTCTTAACGTACATAGAAATACAATTTACATACACAACAAACAAAAACTATTGGATATACCACAGCAAGTTCTGCAAGTCTACTTTTGTTAAGCCTGCAAAGACTCTCACACAAGTTTTACTGAATGATGATTGTCCAACAGGGATTTTTCCAAGCAAACCATTTCTCCAGAGATGTCTCCCTGACTTCTCTACTAAAAATGGCACTTTGACAGTAGAAAATAAGACAACATTTGAAGATGGGAGTGGAAGGACAAGAAATGCTGTAGAACTCAGGGAAGCTACAAATCATATTGATAAAATTCTGTATGCAAGGGCAATTGGAATGGAACTGTTTGAAGATGAAGCAACAACTTGGTATTGGATTCTCACTGGCCTGATTACCACCATGCTCTTTAGTTGGATGTTTGTGACACTCCTGAGATTCACTGCTGGGTTCCTCTTCTGGGTATTCACGGTGGCTGTTACTGGAATTTTAAGTAATGGAATACGGCACTATTACCAGGAATACAGCAATCCTTAGGGAGACCAAATTCTCTCTTAACCAGGTATGACATCAGGATTCAGATTGATTTAAACATGTACTTTCAACTGAAACAATCATGGTTTGCATTTAGTGAGTGGATTTTAAAAACCATTTTTGTTAAAGTTATAATAATGGAAGAGATTCTTTTTTGGCTAAAGGAAATATTGGGTGCATATTACATTTCAACTAAAAGAAAAAATAAAACCATTCTAGTTTCTTACTTGAATTGAAAAAAAAAAAGGAAGTCTTGGGTTGTTATAAACCGTTAAATACACTTTTCATAATGTCATTAAAGTAAATATGCCTATGATCTTACTAGCTACAGTAAATGGAAAAGTCATTGGGGAAATTTAAGAAAATATTACTTTACAATGATCTCATGCTATTTGCCTTCAACTTAAAATAGTTTGGATATTGATGTTTACAGACATTAACTTGATATCTAAGAAAGGTGTTTTAAAAGGAAAAAATTTTTGATTTTTTAAAACTGTTTTGAAAACACACAAAAAGGGCACCTGGGTGGCTCAGTCAGTTAAGCATCAGACTCTTGGTTTCAGGTCATAATCTCAGAGTCATGAGATGGAGCCCCATGTAGGGCTCCATGCTCAGTGGGGAGTCTGCTTAAGATTCTTCCCCTCCTCACTCTCCCTCCCCCTCTGCTCCTTCCCTGTTCATGTGCTCTCTCTCTCTCTAAAATAAATAAATAAAATCTTGTTGTCCACCAGACCAGAGTGTTCCATGGGCCACAAAGAGAAAGTGCAGCACCGGTATTCCCAGCGTGTTAGAGGGCTAAGCCCTGAGGGTGCCCTGGCACTGAGGGAGCATGAGTACCCCATTCACACAGAGACAGCCAGAATCCTTCTTGTGCTTTCTTTCTGCCTCTTCCCCACCCACGTGCTTTCCTGTACCTGTTCCATGGCTGGGCACCAAATGGTTCCACTGGGGTGATCAAAGCCTATTCTTCATGGTCAACATTACCTGGCATAGTTGACAGAATTCATAGCACCTGACCTTTGTCCTGGGCACCACTGTAGATTCAAGCAAAGTACCTGCAAGGGTCTAGTATTTGTCATCTCCCTGGTGACATTTGAAAATGCTTCTACCTTCATCAAAGAAGAATTTAATTGAAAGATGCTTTCTGATCAGAGGGAAGCAAGACGGTGGAAGAGTAGGGGACCTCGTTTCATCTGGCCCCTTGAATTTAGCTAGATAACTATCAAATCATTCTGAACACCTATGAATTCAACCTGAGATGTAAGAAAATTGCTGGAATTCTACAAATACAAAAGCAACCACTTTTTGCAAGGTAGGAAGTGCAGAGAAGTGAATCCGGGGATATACCCAAAGATAAATGGCAGGGAAAGGGAGCCAGAAAGTGATGTGCAACAGAGCACAAAATCAGAAATTTTCGAAATCTGCTCCAGTGAGATGTCCCTGCCTGAGTCAGGTGGCGAAGGAGGGTAGAATCCTAGGTGAGACAGTGTGGTCTCAGGATCCCCAGGGTCAGGGAAAGAACGGGGGTGCCTGAGATGGCAGAGTTCCCAAGCGCTGGTGCGGATAAATCAGCTACAATCAGCAAGCCCGGGAGTGGGCTTTCGGCTTGGTTTTCTATAAACCCGAATGGCAGCATGATTGGGCAACTCCTCTCCGTGCAGGGACCCTGCAAGCAGCAGACCCACTGGGACCCTCCTCCCTCCCCTGGGTGTGCACCACAGGAGATCTTTCAGCTCCGGGGCTGGGCATCCAGTGGAGGCCATTTTTATTTTCATCCTCTAAAGCCGTTGGGAAAGCCTTCAGGGAAAAAAGCCACATAAAGTAACCGGAAGCAGCTTACACTGAGCCCAGCCCTCTGGCAAGGGGCAGTGCAACTCTGACCAGGCAAAGACACCTGAGAATCAGCACAGCAGGCCCCTCCCTCCAGAAGACCAGCTGTAACATCAAGGGAATACCAAGTTTACCAAGCACACAGAACTGCAAAATCCAGCACTAGAGGAAAATAGTATATAGCATTCGAGGGTTTTTTCCTCATGATTCTTTTATCTTTCAGTTTAAAATTTTCCTTTCCTTTTTTTTTTCCTTTTCAACTAGTTTCTTATTTTATAAACTTTTTGTCTTTTTTTAACTTTCATTTTTACATTTACATTTTCTAGATATATTCTTCATTTTTGGCTTCCTTTCACTATATTTAATTTTATTTTTGTATATATAGAAGGTTTGCTTTCTTTAAAATTTTGGGATTTAGTGTCTTCTAACAAACAGACCAAAATACACCCAGGACCAAGTGGATCACCCTGTTTTGTCCACCTGGGAGATTATATTCTCTCTTTTTTCCCTTTTTCTTTCTCTCATTCAATCATTCTTCTCTGAGAGGTAATACTCTCTGCCACAGATCTAATCGATATGGATTTAAGTAAAATGTCAATGCTGGAATTCAGGATAACAATTATAAAGTTACTAGCTGGGCTTGAAAAAAAGCATAAAAGACACTAGAGAATCTCTTAGAGCAGAAATAAAATCTAATCAGTCCGAAATTTAAAATGCTTTAACTGAGATGCAGTCTAAATTGGATGCTCTAACAGCTAGGGTAAATGAGGCAAAAGGGAGAGTCAGTGATACAGAAGACAAGATGCTGGAAAGGAAGGAAGCTGAGGAAAAGAGACAAAAACAACTAATGCACCATGAGGGGAGGCTTTGAGAAATCAGCAATACCATAAAGCAAAACAATATTAGATTACTGGGGTCCCAGAGGAAGAAGAAAGAGAGAGAGAGAGAGAGGAACAGAAGGTATATTTGAGCAAATCATAGCTGAGAACTTCCCTTATCTGGGGAAGGAAACAGGCATTCTAGTCCAAGAGGAATAGAGAATGTCCCCCAAAATCAATAAAAATAGATTAATATTCTAACATATAATAATGAAGGTCGCAAATTTCAGAGATAAAGAGAAAATCCTGAAAGTAGCTCGAGACAAGAACTCCTTAACCTACAAGGGTAGGAACATTAGACCTATCCACAGGACCTGGCAGGCCAGAAAGGGCTGGCATGATATATTCAGGGTGCTAAATGAGAAAAATATGCAGCCAAGAATACTTTATCCAGCAAGGCTCTCATTCAGAATGGAAGGAGAGATAAAGAACTTCCAGGACAAACAGAAACTTAAAGAATTAGTGATCACTAAACCAGCCAAGCAAGAAATATTAAAGGGGATCCTGTAAATGAAGAGAGCCCAAAAGTAATATAGGCCAGAAAGGAATAGACACAATACACAGGAACAGTAATTTTACAGGTAATACAATGGCACTAAATTCATATCTTTCAATAGTTACTCTGAATGTAAATGCGCTAAATATCCCAATGAAAAGACTAGGGTATCAGATTGGATTAAAAGGCAAGACCCATCGATACGCCATCTACAAGAGACTCATTTTAGACCTAAAGATACCTCCAGATTGAAAGTGAGGGGTTGGGTAACCATTTATCATGCTAATGGACATCAAAAGAAAGCTGGGGTAACAATCCTCATATGAGACAAATTAGATTTTAAGCCAAAGACTGCAGTAAGGGATGAAGAGGGACACTATATCATTAAAGGGTCTATCAAACAAGAAGATCTAACAATTATAAATATTTATACTCCTAATTTGGAAGCAGCCAATTATGTAAACCAATTAATAACCAAATCAAAGAAACACATTGATAATACAGTAATAGTAGGGGACTTCAATACCCCACTCACAGCAATGGACAGATCATCTAAGCAGAAGATCAACAAGGAAACAAAGGCTTTGAATGACACACTGGACCAGATGGATTTCACAGATGTATACAGAGCATTTCATCCTAAAGCAACAGAATACACATTCTTCTGGAGTGCACATGGAACATTCTCCAGAATAGATCATATACTGGGTCACAAGTCAGGTCTAAACAGGTACCAAAAGATTGGGATTATTCCCCGCTTATTTTCAGACCCACAATGCTTTGAAATCTGAACACAATCACAACAGGAAATTTGGAAGGAACGCAAACATTTGGATATTAAAGAGCATCCTACTAAAGAATGAATGGGTCAACCCGGAAATTAAAGAAGAATTAAAATGCAAGCTGGTACAGCCACTCTGGAAAACAATATGGAGTTTCCGCAAATTAAAAATAGAGATACCCTACAACCCAGCAATTGCACTACTAGATATTTACCTCAAAGATACAAATGTAGTGATCTGAAGAGGTACCTGCACCCCAATGTTCATAGCAGCAATGTCACAATAGCCAAACTGTGGAAAGAGCCCAGCTGTCCATCAACAAATGAATAAAGAAGATGTGGTGTGTGTGTGTATGTATATGTGTATGTATATGTATATGTATACACACACAGAGAGACAATGGATTATTACTCAGCCATCAGAAAGGATGAATACTTACTATTTACATTGATGTGGTTGGAACAGGAGGGTAGTATGCTGAGCAAAATAAGTCAATTGGAGAAAGACTATTATCATATGGTTTCACTCATATGTGGAATATAAGAAACAGTGTAGAAGACCATAGAGGAATGGACGGAAAACTGAGTGGGAAGTCATCAAAGAGGGAGAAAAACCAGGAGAGACTCTTAACTATAGGAAACAAACTGAGGGCTGCTGGAGGGGAGGTGGGTGGTGGGATGGGATAATTGGGTGATGGGCATCAAGGAGGGCATGTGATGTGATGAGCACTGAGTATTATACAAAACTCATGAAATACTGAATACTACATCTGAAACTAATGATATACAATATGTTGGCTGATTGAATTTAAAAATAAATAAATAAATAAAATCTTTTACAGAACTACACATACCAAAAAAAACAACTTTTCATAGTAAGACTTTAAAACCTTTAACAGGAATTAGAACAAAAGTCACAAAATAAATTTACATTTTTTAAAAAAAAGATGCAAAGATTTACAAAGAATTATATATATTACAGGATTATTTTAAATGGTGATATTTTTAAAACAACCTAGATGTCCAGCAACAGAGAAATGATTCCTCAACAAATTATTTACAGCTTTTTTTATTATTATTAAAAACATATTTAGGGGGCACCTGGGTGGCTCAGACGATTAAGCGTCTGACTATTGATTTTGGCTCAGGTCATGATCTCAGGGTCCTGGGATCCAGAACCATATGGGGCTCCACAACACTAAGCGGGGAGTCTGTTTCTCCCTCTGCTCCTCCACCTGTTTGTGCTCTCTCTCTATCAAATAAATAAAATCTTTTTAAAAAATTAAAAATTAAAAAAAAACACATTTAGGGGAAAGGGGAAATGATCCTATTATAATATTAGGTGATAAAAAGCAAAATATAAGATTCCGTAAAATGTACTGTATCAAATATTTACATGTAAAATGTATACCATAAGGCTGGGTCATAATGCATATACATCTAATAAAGGAATTATTAGGTTTTTTTTAAGATTTTATTTATTTGACAGAGAGACAGCCAGCGAGAGAGGGAACACAAGCAGGGAGAGTGGGAGAGGAAGAAGCAGGCTTCCAGCAGAGGAGCCTGAAGCGGGGCTCGATCCCAGAACTCTGGGATCACGACCTGAGCCGAAGGCAGACGCTTAATGACTGAGCCACCCAGGCGCCCCAGGAATTATTAGTTTTAGCTGATTAATTTCTATTTTTAATAGCATTTGTTTCTCTTAGCTATAAAGCATATATTTCAGGCAATTTAGGGAGAAAAAACCATAAAAGTAGAAAAAGAAAATAAAAATCACCTGTAAAGTCACCACTCGGAGGTGAAGACTGTTGGTGTACATTATTTCTGATCTTTTTCCCATGCATTTATCATATTATTTCTATTGTCACAGGGTGACATTACAAATCTATTTTTGGCAGGGGCTATCTTCTGTGGTAAATAATACAAATTTATTTTTGAGACTTTCAGGTGGCCAAAGAAAATACAGCCTCTTTCATTTCTACGCTGACCGAATCACCCTCAGGAGCTCCATCAGCAATATTTCAATCTTTTCTAGTTCAAACAAAGCTTCAGCTTAAACATTTGCCTATTCAAAATCTGACCTGCCAAAATTGCTGGTTTATGACATGGTCCCTCTGGTAGACTGAGTGTCTTTAGGATAGTCTCTGGGAGCTCTCGACCACCCCGTTCCCACCCTTATCCAGGAAGAGTAAGGGAAACAATACATGATGGGGCTCACGAGATCTTTCTGATCCAGACAATGTCCCCTGGACATCACTGCTCTTGTCAGCTACGGTGCGGCTCTCTTCCTTGGACTGGTTCCTGCTGAGCTGTGGCTGGTCCTAGGCTTTGTGGGGACAGCTTGTGGCACTCCTCCTGGCCTGTGGTCCCAGACAGCTGGCTCTGGCCGTGAAGCCCTGCATGCACAGAGACCTCTGGGCTCCAATACTGCGTTTCTGCAGGGCCACAGGCTCTTCCACACTCCCACACCATCTTCAATTCTCAAAACTCACTGTACTGTCCACTAAAAAAGTCAAGTTTACCACACATAAATGATACCTCAAGAAAAAAAAAAAAGCTATATCTTTAAAGTGGTAAAGGCAGATTTGCCAAAAATGTTCACTTCAGCGAAAAGGAAAAGTCTCCAAAATAACGAATTAACCACATCATGAAGACATCAGGAAAAAGAAATAACAAAATAAACAACAACATAAAAGAAAAGGAATTTTAAAAATGATTCTAAGGCTTCCAGCTTAAAATAAATGTGTGAATGGCAGGACCCAGTGGTACAGTAAGGGCACAGGGGTGACTCTGACAACACGGGGTGTGCTGTTTACATCATCAACTTAAAAATAAGAATAAAGCTGACTTATTCTTGACACTATGAAGCCAGTTGGCTTCTTCTTGTCACCATGAACCAGCAATTCTTTTCTTTTTTAAGACTTTATTTATTTGACAGAGAGAGAGGCAGCGAGAGAGGGAACACAAGCAGGGGGAGTAGGAGAGGGAGAAGCAGGCTTCCCGCTAAGCAGGGAGCTCGATGCGGGGCTCCATCCCAGAACACTGGGATCGTGACCTGAGCCGAAGGCAGAAGCTTAACGACTGAGCCACCCAGGTGCCCCAGAGCCACCCAGGCAACCCTGAACCAGCCATTCTAATCAATGTCGCTGATAAATTATTCTCTGAAAAAAAAATGCGTTGGTCTAAATTCTAACAAGTGCAACAGTTACTATTAAGTTTTAGTAATATATATGTAAACTTGGAGTTGGCACATTTTTATTTCTTAACCTTTAATTAGCATTGTATTCTACCTGGAAGTTATTTCACAGAAATCACGAATTATAAGGGATTTACATTTATGGAATCTAGGGCCTGGCCTCCGATTTGTGTTTGTTTGAAACGACTGGGGCTTGCTCTCGGTGCAGTTCTGTCTCCAACTACACAGTCCTGTGTTTGAAAAGCAGATTCCCCATAAACAGGATGGGCATAGTGGTGGTAATGGAAAAAACCCACCTTAATCATTTCAGCTCTGTCCTTCTACCTTCAAATCCTTCCTGAACCTTGCAGAGTTCACTCTTTTGGAAGTGCTTCTTCACACACTTTCCCTCCTCTTCTCAATTATTACATCCACTCAATTACATTACTATAAGTTACAAGTTTTTCCTGTTTGTATTATAATATCGATTTATTTTGTTACTGGTTTGATTATATGTACGCAAGTTTCAATAAGAAAAATTTATTTTCTGGGCATGACTACTATTTCTTTCATTTCATGATTATTACGGACAACAGTTTTCTCATATAGGAAAAGGGGGGGTGTTATTCCGGTTGTCTAGTACTTGGGGTAAGCCACTGGTGGGACCATTTACTAAAATAGGAAATACAGGGGTGCCTGGGTGGCTCCGTCCATTAAGCTCAGGTCATGATCTCAGGGTCCTGGGATCAAGCCCCACATTGGGCTCCCTGCTTAGTGGAGAGTCTGCTTCTCCCTCCTCCTCCGCCCCTCCCCCCTACACGTGTTCGCTCTCGCCCTCTCTCTCGCGCGCACGCGTGCTCTATCTCAAATAAGTAAAATTTTTTAAAAAATAAAATAGGAAATACAGGTGGGGGAAGTGTCTGGGAAAAAATGATTTGGGCTCAATTTTAGACACTGAGTTTGAAGGTGCTGAGGTACCAGCAGATAAAAATGTCCAGTAGGTAGCCAGAAATACAGGTCAAGAGCAAGCTCTAGAAATCACAAACAAGTGGGCCAGTGAAATCACGAAACTGAACAGAAGAGCAGTCAAGTAAAACACAAAAATTAAAAGCCAGAACTTCATGGAACAGCCACATTTAGGGGTAGACAGAGGAAAGGGCACCGGGCAAAGAGAGCAAGAATGAATGAGTGCCGGGGCGAGGACAAGTACCGAGGGGAGAAAAGTAGGTAAACACAGGCAGAAAAAACTGTAAAGTCAATTTGTAAGTTTAAGTCACTTTATTATGAAACCCGAAAGCCAACCACCCGGCATTTGGCAACCAGGACGTGTTCAGTGATCTTTATAAAAGCAGTTCCCGCTCTAGCCACTCTGCTGAAACTTAAATCTGCATAATTACAACACCACAGTCCCAACCCTAGGTGAGCCAGAGTGGGACTCCCGGGGCTCCGGCGGCCTATATAAGGAGGCCCCTGAACCATACACATCTGGATTATTTGAGGCACTTATTTAAAATTGCTGATTCAAAGATCCTACTTCAGACATTCAAATCAGAATCTCAGGAGGCAAAAACAAGACCAGGAGTCTTTAATGAGCTCCCCAGGTAATTCTTACACATGCTTAAGTTTGAGGACCGCTGGCCTACATGCTCTTCATGGCTCAGTCCACTTCTGACATTCTATAGTTCCACAGTTTCTCCTCTCTGAAAACAGGGTGCTAAAGCAAGGACTATTAAAATCCACACAGAAGTCAGACATTACTTGATAAATATACAATAACTAGAAGTACTCAGGGCAGAAATAATACTTTTGCTTTTCCTTTCCATCAATCCATGCTGATGATGTGGTCCCATCATTCTGACGATGACCACTCTGTGGAAGAAGTGCTCCGGCCGTGGAGGAGGATTACGTCTATACGTAGCTAGGAGACCCCAAGAGATGGGGAATGTGGGCAGGGAAACCATGTAAAACAAGAACGAAAAAGAAAAAGTTCTGCTTGGTGATACTGAGGTGCTAAAAAGAAGTCACGCAACCTAAAAGTGCTACATTACTATTATTAGATACCTTCAAAAGATTCTCTGTGATATTATCTTTCATTTGGTTGGGGGGAAAAAAGCTATATTTCTCTTCGTCTACATTTAGAAATAAAGAGTCAATTTTTTATCATATACAGAGGCAGAGAATCAATGTTTTTCCCCTTAGGGAGGCTACAATTTTAATTAATATTCCCTAATTGATATTGACTTGAATTGACTGATGACAGTCTTATGATGGGCCTTCTGCCAAGCTTCCTGGGTCAGGAGCATGCTGAGCTCCATTATGCACAGAAACCTTTTGTTTTCAGTGCTCTCTGACTACGGCAACACTTTTTAGGTCTCAGAATACTGGAGCCAGAAAGATCCTTGAGAAGCCATGTAGTTCAGCCTTCCATATACTGTTTTCTAAAATCACTCCAACTCCTCCCCAGCTGCCACACAGAATCTAAAGGATCTGCTCCTTTCACTTGGGTTCTTCTGGTTATTTCCTCTTGACTCATCTGTAGCATTCTAAACATTTGATTACCTTGGGAAAGATGATCCTGGGGAATCATTACATTCTGGGTTAGCATGTTTGCTCTAAGGATTTTTAAATAAAACAGCAAGAAAGTGGAAGAGAAGTTAAAAAGTTAGATGCGTTCTATCTATGACTGTGTATTAACCACAGTGTTCCATAAACAGTTAACACACACACAGATAATGAGTACAAGTCAGAAGGCTGAAAAGTGGAGAGAACTAAGGAGGAAAGGAAGGGGGTCAGGGTAGAAAGTATTCCACCAGTATGTCACAGGCTGGAAAGAGGCTTTGAAAACACTAGCTTAAGGTATATACACACATTACAGCAAATACACAAATTACTTGCAGGAAGAAAAGCAGGGCAAGGGGAGGAGGCACAAATGCAAAGAAGAAAAGACATTTTATACTTTTAACTAGCTATTACGGGTTTTTGGTTTTTGTTTTTTTTTTTTAGACTCTGAGCATATGGGCTCTTTCATAGGTAATCCAACCTATTTTAACTGCAAACAAGATCACTTTTAAACCATCTCACACGAATAAAAATTTAATCCACTTTATGAGGGCTTATAGAAGATTACACAAACTCATTCTTGTTTGAAATTCTTCTTAAAAATTGTTTCCTTACAGTTTATCCAAATATATCACACTAGAGTATTTAGTCTGTATCTATTTGTTACCCAAATCCCACAGTTTACAGCTAGCCTCAGAATACAGTAACAAGTTTATATGGTTCAGATTGGCAGGCGGTAAACCATCCCTTGACATTTTTCTGACCAATAACTTCAAGTTGTCATAAAGCTATTTAATTTTTTTTTTTTTTACAGTTCCCATGTACCTTGTGCACACGTAATTCCTCCTCTTTTCAGAGAGGTTATGTGCCTTGTCCAGAGTTGACAATAATTTAAACACTAAGCCACAACAGATCTTAGATTCAAATCTTGAATCTTTTTTCTGGCAACAGAATCATTTGAAAATCTGATGAAACTCATGGACCAATTTTCTTCCCAGAAAGGCCCACATATAAATACATTTTGGTATACAATTTTAGAGGATGTAGATCTCGCCAGGGCAAGAGCCGCCAATTTAGAGGAATGAGTACATCTTCTAAGGAGCCACACTCAAGTTCTATGCTGCATCCCACAAGGCACCCCAGAGATCTACTGGGGCTCCATTTCTTAGCTAAATTCATAAGCTGAAAAGGAGTATAAGAAAATAAAAAGAGGGAAAGGTAAGAGTAAAGAGAAAGAAAATGAACTATTTGTTGACCATCTAATATGTGTCATAAATTACTAAATGAAAGAGCTCTTCGCTCTTCTGATTTCTACTTCATTTTTTTTTTTGGCTCAAAAATGAGCCAGGATTAGTGTTTATAGTAATCTTACACAAGATGAGCTTAAAAAACAAAACAAACAAACAAACAAAAAACGGGGGCATCTGGGTGGCTCAGTCGGTCAAGTGTTGGATTCTTGGTTTCGGCCCAGGTCATGATCTCATGGGTCATGAAACAATCCCAAATCGAGCTCTGCACTCAGGGAGTCTGCTTAAAGATTCTCTCCCTCTGCCCCTCCCCCACCATGCATGCATTTTTCTCTTTCTCTCTCTCCCTGTCTCTAAAATAAATTTTTAAAATCTTAAAAAAATAATAAGTAAATAAATAAATAAAACAACCCACTTTCCTATAGAAGTGACTGTAATTCTTGAAGAAAAATAGTCCGAAAATATTAGCAATCATACATCAGTACATCAGTGTTACTGTCTACATGTAGCCAGTCTATGCGAGTTGCACTGAAAATCCAAATGTTTACTAAATAACTTTTTAAGAGACAGAAAGGAGGGGCGCCTGGGTGGCTCAGTCGTTAAGCATCTGCCTTCGGCTCAGGGCGTGATCCTGGCATTATGGGATCAAGCCCCACATCAGGCTCCTCAGTTGGGAGCCTGCTTCTTCCTCTCCCACTCCCCTGCTTGTGTTCCCTCTCTCTCTGGCTGTCTGTCAAATAAATAAATAAAATCTTAAAAAAAAATGACAGGATATGCCAAAACTTTAACAGATGGGACCTCTGGGTACTAAAGCATTAGGGGTAATTTTGATTTTCTTCTTTATATACTTTCCTATATCCATTAAAATTCCTGAAAAAAAGTGCAGATGTTGTTTAGAATTAAGGAAGCACCCAGAAACATGTTTCTTGCATGGCAACAGAAGCATCATTTTAGAGAGATGGAAAAAAGATGAGGAAAAGCCAACTCACTTTATGCTTAGCAGCTGAGGGGATGAGCTCTGGGTGTGGAAAAGTTTGCAGCATTCAGAAAAGACCAGACCAGAAGATTAAGAAAGGGGAAGAAAAAGGTCACAGAAAGGAGAATAAAATAGAAAAGTAAGAAGAATATGATGGACGGAACTGCAGTAGTAGCCAATCAAAGACAGGAGTGTGATACAAACATAACCTGAACCCATTTCAGTGCATAAAAATACCGTCTCCTTTTTTATACAAAATGCATGAGTAATACAAAACCAATATTAGGAGCCTCCCCTCATGGTAAATTTTAGCTCGCCAACCCCCACGTTCAGAGCTCGTCACGGTCTTCACCAGACAATCTCCACACCCTGAGTGACTGCTATGTGGCCGTGCGGGCTCTCTTCCACCCTTCCTGATTCTGGGGGCCTCACCCCCATGTCGCCAGCCTGGGCAGCAGCCAAACCAGGGCAATTCTCGCACTCCCTGACCATGTGTGGTCCAGCAGGGTGGCAATACAGTGAGCTTCCTGTTATGTGGTCCACCATCTGATGCAGGACCCTGAGAATGACCACCAGTCGGGCCACTGATTCAAAATATAGTGCAAAAATGGCACAGTTTGTGCTTTTCCAACAAATGGAGCAACTACAAGAGGGTCGGTCTCAAAACTAGGGAACTGTAAACTGCTGAAAGGCAGGGGCCAGGGATATCTCACCAGGACACTTAACCTTTGAACAATTATTTAATTAAATTCATCTGAAGGTTAGGGACCGTGCACCCCATGCTGGGCACGTTCATATGTATTGTAATGCTCACGAAGGACCTTAATGAAGCAGGTATTGACATCTCCATTGCACAGGTGAGGAAACAGCTCGGAAAGGCTAAATATTCAGTCGAAATCACAAAGCTACTTTGTGGAAGAGCAAAGGTGTTAAGAAGCCCCTGAATCCACACTGCTTCCCTTATACCACAGCTCCTTTAGACTGAGTTATTTGATTTATCTTAATTCTATTCTACACAAGTTAAAAATCAGAAATGACTGGGTAAGTCTACCAAAAGACACCTGACTTTCCTTCCCCTTTCTTTATCAAGCATCTGGCAATGTGCTTCGTAGGGAACAGAATTAAAAAGGCAACTTTCACCTCTGTATCATGTATCTCCCATGACGTGTGTCAGGATTTCCACATTCGGGTCAGTACAAAGGCAGCACTGAGACAGTATATCAAAGATTATACATTTGCCCAAATCAAAAGCAGTCAGATTACATGAATAAGGACTAGATTTAGATTTAAGATAGTCACTTCCTATCCTTTATATCAAATTTATCTCTTCATGAACCGAACATGCCACAGCTTAACCAAGCCAGCCCAATATTCCTATCCCTTTGCCTGGCTTGCATTCAGGGCTGTGCGCGCACAGCGAGGTGCTAACAGGGCACCACACGTGCAAGAGACGACTGTTCCCGCCGCCCTCTGTAATCCTACCTAACAGAGAGGCTGAGAAAGGGAAAGGAAAACGAAGAAGAAAAAAGACACATGTTCCGAAGTTAACTCAGGACTGAAGGAGGGCTCTAACTCAGCCATACTGTTATATTCTTAGGGAGATAACCCGAGTTCTAAAGGTTACTAAACGTATGGGAACGCCAAGTCAAAAAGACAACTATATATAAATATGAAATTCGTCAAGTGAATGCTGAGGTATTCCACTCATTATTTGGCAGTAAAAGAGCAAAACGTTTCTAAAAGCCACACTGATCACGGTATGGCCTGTGTTCCACCTCTCCTAGGGTCTTCCTTCACTCTCTCTATGAGGAGTAACTATTTCACTTTCCACAGCTATGTGTCAAACATGAACCCCAAATCATCTTTTAAAAGTTGAATATGAGCATTTCTAAGGGCAGCTGCCTCCCTCTCCTGCCACTCTCGCCCTCAGTCACTGTGCCGCGGGTCCAGGGCTCAGGGCCTGCAACGCGCCCAGCAGCGTCTAACTTCCTCACCTCGTTCACTCTCTAATTCCTCCTTACCTTCCAGGTCTCGACTGAGACAGCACTGCCTTAAAGACCCCTCTCAGAAAGGCCCCCTAGGCATTCTGTCTCAAGCACCAGGTACTTTTTCTCATCAGCATTTACTGAAACACGTGAAATAAATGACTGAGCGAGCAAGTGAACAAATATAGTTGTACTGCATTTTTTTGTAGAAGCTTTTCTATTTTTTCTTTATTATGCATTGGCAAGCAGTGCCACTGAATGAGGAAAGGATTCCCCCTCCTCCAAAGTTAATGCCTGTTCTTTCTTATTATTCCCACAATAAGGACACACTCTCTAATCTCACTGTGACAGACTATCATCAGGGTCATTATCAGTAGGAAAGTGTGTGTGTGTGTGTGTGTGTGTGTGTGTGTGTGTGTGTAATTTTTTGAGAGCTTCTTAATAAAAGAAAAGCACCTCTGATAAGATTGCCTTATAAGCAGAGTACTACAAAGCTCAAATTACTTGTAAGGGATCATTTCAGGATTTAAAAATGTTAGATGCACTATATATTTTTATATAGGAAAAAGCATACATGTTTTATAGGTCATCCCCAAAGAGGGACATAGGACCTCCTTCTGCAAAATGGGTTCTGTGTTCTACAGTGGGACCGGTGAAAATCGATGCATTGTCGGAGGAGGGGAGCACAGAGGAACTGGATAGCATCCCTGGGTGCCTGAAGCCTCTCAGGTTTCAGCTCCTTCCTTCCCCAGGTTTTCTGCCTGCTGCCCTAAGCCTCCAGGGGATCATTACAGCCAGGGAAATAATATGGGAAAAGAAGACCCAGCCTCTTTAAAACCAAATGGAGGAAGACCTTCTATGAAAAGGCTCCTAATACCAAATAAAAAAGAAAGTATAGAACAGAGCAGGAAAACAGCTGAGTTTCTTTCAAGCAAATGAGTGAAACACAAAACCAAAATCTGTGACAAAATCATCTTGTGAAGTTGTGTCAAGAAGGGATTCTAGGGGCGCCTGGGTGGCACAGCGGTTGGGCGTCTGCCTTCGGCTCAGGGCGTAATCCCGGCGTTATGGGATCGAGCCCCACATCAGGATCCTCCGCTATGAGCCTGCTTCTTCCTCTCCCACTCCCCCTGCTTGTGTTCCCTCTCTCGCTGGCTGTCTCTATCTCTGTCGAATAAATAAATAAAATCTTAAAAAAAAAAAAGAAGGGATTCTAACAAACGTCAGATAATTCTTCATAATTAAAAAAATTAAACAAGACAGATCACCACCTTTCCTTATCCCTTCAATAACTTGGAGCAAGCTTTAACTAAAGCTGTGAAACCTGTGAGGCCTATATTCCAACTTTTACCAAGTGCACCACTGCATTCGAAAGACTCAGAGTGCTTATTTAGCTACCCATTTTTAAGTGACACTTGAAAAATGAGCACCATCAAGCTTTCCAAAAATAGAGCAAATCAGCTTTGTTTTACTCCTCAGAGACATGCACAGTACATCCACCCACTGCTTGTTTCTTTAACTACCAGAGTGGAAGAGATATAGAAATACATAAAGAATCAAACAGATAAAGATAAAATCCATCTCCTATATAATGTAAATAACAATGGCTTCTATCCTATTAATTAATGAATAATTTTTCATTATCTACTCTATGCCCACCATGTGCTAGCGTTCAAGAGAATGCAAGGAAAATATGGGTGCATGGCCCATATTCCTAAGAAGCTTATCATATAGTTGGATGGAAAAAAAAAACCCAGAACTAATGGCTGTAGAACAAAAACCAAGGAGCAAATAACTCTACGTATCTAAGTGCTGAGTGGTAATTTTTTTTTTAGAGCAACACCGTAATGAATCTGAAAATAAAGGTTTTTAAAAGGTAGCATAATCTGGGCTGAGCCTTGGAAAAGGGCAGGATTTAGACCAGCAAAAAAGAGAAGGGGACCGTCCCTGTGTGAACGTAAGTAAGGAGGAGGAGTATAAGCAAAGGCAGAACGGCTGGGTGGGAAGCTGAGAAGTCATCTGACAGACAGGAGGCTGAGGAGGAGACTGGCCTTCCTAAGTGAGAGGCTGGAGACCAGTGGGAAACAATGCGGCAGAGACTGACTACAAAGCCTCTGGACAGCCAGGTCATGTAGCACCAACTGCCACGGTAGAGTCCTCCACGGAAAGCAGCAAGACTAGAGAGGCAGCCCTGGAAAGGAACCAGTGCAACAGGTACCCCTGCAGAGTCCAAACCTGCACGTAGAAGAAATTGCAGTTTGGTTCTGTGTAATTGCACTTAATTTCCATTTTAAGGCTCCCATTCTACTAATGGTAAAAACTAAATTACAGTCAACTCTAGGTAATCTCAACCAATTTCTGGTTTCCTCTTCCCCAAGGGTTGCATCTAAATTCCAGAGGACTACAAAATGCTAGATTTGGGGGGTGTGGGGACAGGAGGGGTGGAGGTCCTTTATCCCTGCAAACATCTGAACCTCTTCCACCAGCAGGTCCCCCCAGGTCCTTCCCTCATTCACTTCTTCCTCCACAAGCCTCTGGCAAGTTTGGCTCTCTCTGGGAGACATTCATGCCCTTCTGGCACACAGGCCATCTCCTTGCTGCCCTAAGTTATCCTTGCAGTAGAAACTGGCAAAGTTGTCTCGGGTCCATCCAGGCGGACAGTCCCCACAGCCATCTCTCCTGTTCTCTAACTGTGCCACCATTCCAAGCCTGACTCTCCTGAGGACGGGACGAACTGACTTGGAATGCTCTAGACCAATTCCCTTTATACCTGGGACTTGATTTCTAAAATTCACGAGAATTTGTGGACTTTCATGTTATGGGATTAGAATGTTTTGTCTTTTCCTTAAAAAATAATTCAGACCGCCAAATGAGGCAAAGGGAATATGACAGGAAACAACTGGGAGAGGTACCGGTTAATATCTCAAACATTATCGCATCAAACTAGGCAGGAGGTAAGAGGACCTGAACCAGGGTATCTTTGGGAATAGAGAATAAAATAGGTAAGCTTGGAGATACTAAAGAATAAACTGTCAGGAATGTCTGACAGAAGTAGAGGATACTGAATAAAGAAGCAAAAGAGAAATACCAAAAAAAAAAAAAAAAAAAAAAAGCAATCCAACATTTCCAACCTTCGAAATGAGAAAAATAATGGCATTACCAAAACAGAAGCCAGTTTAGAGCAGAAAGGTTCTGAATTTGGTTTTGAATTATATTCACATAGGTTTTTCTAGTTCAAGGTGATGATTTAAAATACTAGCAAAAAGGACTAGGAGCTGGTCCTGCAGGGACTGAGATGTTTCTCAGCAACACACTCACTACTATGGTTTTCAAATACTATGAAATTTCAAATAGTTTATGAAAGAGAAAGCACAACTGATCTTTAAAAAAAAAAAGTATTTAAAAGTTTCAAACATTAAAATATGCCCTTCCAGTCACACTTCTCTACTAAATGGTCCCTTCTTTTATAAGAACAGGTACATAGGTTATTCTCTGAAAAATAGATGGAGAATAATCCTGTGATGTCTCTGCAGCACTTGGGCTTCGGAAGCAGAATGGGCAGCAATAATGCCAGCAAGAAAAAGCGCTGGGCCCAGCTTCACACACCCAACCAAAGCCCAAGATGAGCTCGGTGGGCCTTGGAACTGACTCCCTCACTAACTAACTGTGCCCAGATGATAACCAGAAGAAAGGTAAGTAGGAGTCAGTCGCCGTGTTAAAGGGCAAAAGCACTGGAAAGACCAAAGGATACCACGGGCACTTAGGGTGTGCTGTGTTGTTAGGAGCAGAGAGAGATCTTCACATTATAAATTATTAGGTCAGCGTCAGTCAGATTGGCAAACTTCAGGGAGTGAAAATTCAGTAACGGGAAATAAACACCCAAAGGAAAGCATTTTAGGTTTATGTGTGCACATGAAAAATAAAACATCAAAAATCCAGAATTATGTTGGGTGATGTTGTTTGATCTTAATTCTGAGATGTATTTCCTCATTTCGATAACACTGATTATCCTAAAAAGAAGTGACTAGAAGAATAAAGTGAAATAAAAGATGTGAAAGGATAGTGAGTGGATGAAGGAAACCTACCCTTTCTCCACTCACCACCTTTTAAAGCCGTCCCTGGCAAGTGAACATTTTAGTGTATAAATAAAAAGTGAAGAATGGCATGTTTAAAATAACATGTTCCCGAATAACATTTAAATCTGTTCAATAAAATATTTCATCAAAACTACCTAAAACTCAAATTATGGTTGTTGTACACTGAAGACAAATACTAGAAGAAGATGCCTTTCTATCTTCAAGGAGAAAATCCCAAGTCCATGAGAATAGAAAGAAGGAATTCAGTATATTCTCTCCTTTGAAGCTTCTTCTCACAAAATTTTGATTTAGACTAGAGATTTTTCAGTTTATTCCCCTCCTTGCCTCCAGCCCCAAATGACCAGGACTAAATGGCCAGTTATTCCTCTAAGATCTAGAAACAAAAATCTGAATGCCTGACTCCTCAGGGTCCTATAATCTAAAAAACCCATGAAAAGGCACAATCTCTTCAAATTATATTTGTTTAAATAGGAGGTTTATATGTATTCAAATGGAAAATCCTAAACGACAGTCCCATTCACATATCTTTCAGTCACTCCCTTACTGTTCTCAGGTTTTTCTGTTCCCCAGTGTACTTATCACCTCCTAACCTACTACACGTTGTATTTATCACACTCAATGTTCATTGTCTGTCTCTCCCTGCTAAAACAGAGGCTCCGTGAAGACAAGAAACTTTACATTTTTTTAGATCAGATCCTGTTCAATGAAGAGTTGTTGAATGGGTAGACTGCATAGTCTGTGCACATCCTGACACCCCGTAAACCTGACATTTTGAAGCAACAGAATCCATGTGCCTGAAATATAAAGTATGGGTGTCAGCTGGACAGCTATATCCTACTCATTCCGGGCAGATGTCATTACTGAATCTATAAAAGCTATAGCTGGATGCTTAGGGGGCTTTTCATTCAAGGAAAAATGGAACAGTTTCAGTTATGTAGAGCAGGGTCTCACTGTCATAAACTAAAAGCAAATTAAGGAGTTTGGTAGCCCCTGGAGAACTAAAATATGGATACCTTTAATAAAGAATTAACACCTTCTTCCAAGCAGAGTTGGGATAAGGCATAAGTCATGCCATAAATGAATTAAAGATTGAAGCCAGTGGCCTCCAAGTAATGCTAGGGCCTAGGAAAAGAGACATTACACCATGAAAGACATCACAACCCTGCTATCTCTGGCCATTTCCATCAAGAATGTGCATACCTAGTCCCTCTATTGTCAATACCTCCTTTTCTTTCTGCTCTCACCCCCCGCCATGTCCCTCATTCCCAGTGCTTTGTTCCCTCTGCTGCTCTCTCATGCAGGATCCCTCACCCAGGCATATGCCCCACCCAGCAGGCGCTGCACTTGTCATACGTGCAGAGGCAAGCGGGCCTCTCCTGGCCACCAGCAGATGCCAAGCTCAGCAGTGGCCTGGCACACATAATGAGTCCAAGTCTAAATAGAGTAGAGCATGGACAGCCCCTAGAATTAACTGTTCCATGCACTGGGCACAGACCCAGAAGCTAAACACATTCAATGCATCCAGGACAAATCCCCTCAAAACTGGAGAAAATGGCTTTCTCTGTCAACTCCCTGAGCATGGTAGAATTCAGTAATACCAGGACTCTAAACGCAGATGAAAAAAAGAAATGAAATAAAGACCCAGTTCATTTCTTTAAGCTGTGTCTGTGTGAGCTCCCCAAGACCCAGTGCTACAGCTATTTGGAATTCAAAACAAGACAGGTCATCTTGATCTCTAAAGTCTCCTCACTTCTCCAGGCCTGTGGTTCAATCACAGCCAACTTTTCTGCATCCACCGCATTACCAACAACCATTCTGAGCACTGTGAGGACTGGTAAATACAAACATAAGAGACAACTGTGGTAGAAAATCATTAGGATTGTAAGGGCTGAGTTAGAGCTTAAAGGATTTAGGACTGAGAGAAACAAGGGGGTTTTCAGACAAGAGTAAGGCACGTGCAGAGAAGCAACAGAAGAAATGGACATGAAACACTTTGATTCAGGGAAGACACTAGACTAGCTGGGAATAGGGTGCAAGCAGAGCAGCTATGGGTGATAACGTCGGTCAGGCTCCCTTCGGGGAACCCTGAATGGCAGAATAAGAAGTCTGGCATTGCAGGCAATACAGAGCCTTTACTAAAAGCATGTGAATTAAAAGAGACAAAGATGAAGTGATACTTCATAAAAACGTATTTGGTGGCCAAAGGAAGGTTGAAAAGGAGTAAATAATGACTTAAGAAAGATCAATGGGAAAAACAATGCCAACAGTTGAGTTACTGGCAATATTTTAATATTATTATTATTAACGTATTATTAATTATTACTAATGCATTGGCAATTGTAATGAAGAAAAAGAAGGCAGAGGAGACAGCAGAACGGTCAGCCCATAAAAGAAGCCCCTTCCACGATGTGGAATGCACATTAATCCCAGGTGGGTGTGTGGAGTGGCACTGGTGGACTATCCAGGGGATCCCACAGTGGTTTAGCACATTGTGGTTATGGTACCTAATCAACAGTGTTCAAACCACATTCATATGACGGGCTTTCCCGAAAAGAGTTTGGCACATCTCTGATTAACGCTGTGTCTCTTCATTCTCCTTGTCCCTTTTCTCCACTCCCTCCTTACACCCAGCTCAGTGTCAAAAATCGCAGAGAGAGGAGGGAGTTAAGATGGCGGAGGAGTAGGGGACCCCTTTTTCAGCCGGTCCCCTGAGTCGAGTTGGATAGGTACCAGACCAGCCTGAACATCCACGGAATCAGCCTGAGACGCAGGAAGATACATCTGGATCTCTACAAATGAACATCTCCAGCACTGAGTATTGAGGTACAAAGTGGGGAGCCGTAAAACTGCGCACAGATATTGGAAGATAAACGGAAGGGGGAGGGAGCCGCTGCGTTTGGGCGCCGGGAAGCGGTAGCCACCTGCACAGGGGAGCGGGCGGACTCACGGACAGGCACCCTCGAGAAAACAGACTGAGACCGTGAGCCAGGGAACGCGCGCCACCAGACTGAACCGGAGCTCCGGTGCCCTCACTGGATCCAGACTGAGACCGGGAGCTCTGGGAGCGCGCAGGGGTGGCTGGTGGCTGGCGGTGTTAGAAACACAAATGACAGAGATGCGCCGGCCCTGGAAGTGAGGGCTGGGACGCCGGGTGTGGGGCGCACATCCCGGGATGCTGCAGGGTTGAGCAGCACCAACAGAAACAGAATTAAAGTGGTCAGAACATCAGTGGAGAACGGTCTGTGATCTCTCTGTTCTGAGACAGAGGCTGAGATTTGGCCACTGCTGCTCTGACTCTCAGAAGAGGCACAGCAAACCGCCAGGGAAAGCCGCCAGAGAACAAAAGCCTGGAAATACCGGCTCACAGTGTGCCCATCCCCATCCCCCCTCGCAGGGGACACGGAGACTCTACCCAAACAGGGTTGCCTGAGTATTGGCGCAGCAGGCCCCTCCCCCAGAAGGCAGGCTGAAAAATCAAGAAGCCCACATCCTTAAGATCCCTATAAAACAAGGGTGCATGCAATAATTTGGACTCTGGACAACCCTGCAACCTCTCCTCATCAGAATGACGAGAAGGAGAAATCCCCCCCAGCAAAGAAAAGACAATGAGTATGTGGCCTCTGCCACAGAACTAATGGATATGGATATAACCAAATTATCAGAAATGGAATTCAGAGTAACAATGGTCAAGATGATGTGTAGACTTGAAAACAGTATTAATGAAAATGTTAATGAGAATATAGAATCTCTAAGGGTGGAAATGAGAGCGAATCTGGCAGAAATTAAAAATTCTATGAGCCAAATGCAGTCAAAACTAGAGGCTCTGACAGCCATGGTGAATGAGGCAGAAGAACGTATCAGCGAATTGGAGGATGGGTTAGTAGAAGAGAAAGCTAAAATAGAATCTGGACTCAAAAAAATCCATGCTCAGGAATGTAGGTTACGGGAGATTACTGACTCAATGAAACGTTCCAATGTCAGAATCATCGGCATCCCCGAGGGGGTAGAGAAAAACAGAGGTCTAGAAGAGATATTTGAACAAATTGTAGCTGAAAACTTCCCTAATCTAGCAAGGGAAACAAACATTTGTGTCCAAGAGGCAGAGAGGACCCCTCCCAAGCTCAACCACGACAAACCTACACCATGTCACGTCATAGTGCAATTCGCAAATATTAGATCCAAGGATACAGTATTGAAAGCGGCGAGGGCAAAGAAATTTCTCACGTACCAAGGCAAAGGTATCAGAATTATGTCAGATCTGTCTACACCGACCTGAAATGAGAGAAAGGGTTGGGGGGGGGGGGCATTTTTAAAGCTCTTTCAGAGAAAAACAGCCAGAGAAATGCAGCCAAGGATCCTTTATCCAGCAAGGCTGTCATTCATAATTGATGGAAAAATAAAGACATTCCAGAATCGCCAGTCATTGACCAATTTCGTAACCACGAAACCAGCCCTACAGGAGATATTAAGGGGGGTTCCATAAAAGTAAAAAGGCCCCAAGAGTGATACAGAACAGAAAGTCACAATCTATAGAAACAAAGACTTTACTGGCAACATGGCATCATTAAAATCATCTCTCTCAATAATCAGTCTCAATGTAAATGGCCTAAATGCTCCCATAAAGTGCCACAAGGTTGCAGATTGGATAAAAAGACATGACCCATCCATTTGCTGTCTACAAGAGACTCATTTTGAACCTAAAGATACATTCAGACTGAAAGTAAAGAGATGGAATACCATCTTTCACGTCAATGGACCTCAAAAGAAAGCTGGGGTAGCAATTCTCATATCAGACAGATTGGATTTTAAACTAAAGACTATAGTTAGAGACACAGAAGGGGACTATATTATTCTTAAAGGATGTATCCAACAAGTGGATATGACAATTATAAATATATATGCCCCCAACAGGGGAGCAGCAAGATACACAAGCCAACTCTTAACCACAATAAAGAGACATATAGATAAAAATACACTAATAGTAGGGGACCTCAACACTCCACTATCAGCAATAGACAGATTACCTAAGCAAGAAATCAACAGAGAAACAAGAGCTTTGAATGCCATACTCGACAAGTTGGACCTCATAGATATATATAGAACACTACACCCCAGAACCAAAGAATACTCATTCTATTCTAATGCCCATGGAACATTCTCAAGAATAGACCATGTTCTGGGTCACAAAACAGGTCTCAACCGATACCAAAAGACTGAAATTATTCCCTGCATATTCTCAGACCACAACGCTCTGAAATTGGAACTCAACCGCGAGGAAAAATTTGGAAGAAACTCGAACACTTAGAGACTAAGAACCATCCTGCTCAGGAATGATTCGATAAGCCAGGAAATCAAAAGCAATTTAAACAATTTATGGAGACCAACAAGAATGAAAACACAACGGTCCAAAACCTATGGGATATTGCAAAGGCAGTCCTAAGGGGGAAACACATAGCCATCCAAGCCTCACTCAAAAGAACAGAAAAATCTAAAATGCAGTTTTTATATTCTCACCTCAAGAAGCTGGAACAGCAACAGAGAGACAGGCCTAATCCACGCACAAGGAAGCAGTTGACCAAGATTAGCGCAGAAATCAATGAATTAGAAACCAGGAGTACAGTAGAGCAGATCAACAGACCTAGAAGCTGGTTCTTTGAGAGAATCAATAAAATTGACAGACCACTGGCAAGACTTATCCAAAAGAAAAGAGAAAGGACCCAAATTAATAAAATTATGAATGAAAAAGGAGAGGTGACAACCAACACCAATGAAATTGGAAGGATTATTAGAAACTTTTATCAACAGCTTTATGCCAATAAATTAAGCAATCTGGAAGAGATGGAGGCCTTCCTGGAAACCTATAAACTACCAAGACTGAAACAGGAAGAAATTGATTTTTTAAATAGGCCAATTAATTATGAAGAGATTGAGTCAGTGATAAACAACCTTCCAAAAAACAAAACGCCAGACCTGGACGGTTTCCTGGGGAATTCTACCAAACATTCAAAGAAGAAATAATACCTATTCTCCTAAAGCTATTTCAAAAAACAGAAACAGATGGAAAGCTACCAAACTCATTCTATGAGTCCAACATTACCTTGATCCCCAAACCAGGCAAACACCCCATCAAAAAGGAGAATTACAGACCGATTTCCCTAATGAATATGGACGCCAAAATCCTCAACAAGATCCTGGCTAATAGAATCCACCAGTACATTAAAAGGATTATCCATCATGACCAAGTGGGATTCATCCCTGGGATGCAAGCGTGGTTCAACATTCGCAAATCGATCAGCGTGATACATCATATCAACAAGAAAAGACTCAGGAACCATTTGATCCTCTCAACTGATGCAGAAAAAGCATTTGACAAAATACAGCATCCTTTCCTGATTAAAACCCTTCAGAGTGCAGGGATAGAGGGTACATTCCTCAATCTCATAAAAACCATCTATGAAAAGCCTACAACAAATATCATTCTCAATGGGGAAAAGCTGGAAGCCTTTCCCTTAAGATCAGGAACATGACAAGGATGCCCACTCTCGCCACTATTATTCAACATAGTACTAGAAGTCCGAGCAACAGCAATCAGACAACAAAAAGGGATAAAAGGTATCCAAATTGGCAAAGAAGAAGTCAAAATGTCTCTCTTTGCAGATGACATGATACTCTATATGGAAAACCCAAAAGAATCCACTCCGAAATTATTAGAAGTTATAGAGCAATTCAGTAATGTGGCGGGATACAAAATCAATGCTCAGAAATCAGTTGCATTTCTATACACGAATAACGAGGCCGAAGAAAGTGAAATTAGGGAATCCATCCCATTTACAATAGCACCAAAAACCATACGTTACCTTGGAATTAACTTAACCAGAGACGTAAAGGACCTATATTCTAGAAACTATAAATCACTCTTGAAAGACAGTGAAGAAGACACAAAAAGATGGAAAAATATTCCATGCTCATGGCTCGGAAGAATTAACATAGTTAAAATGTCCATGCTACCCAGAGCAATCTACACTTTCAATGCTATCCCGATCAAAATACCAAGGGCATTTTTCAAGCAACTGGAACAAATAGTCCTTAAATTTGTATGGAAACAGAAAAGGCCCCGAATCGCCAAGGAACTGTTGAAAAGGAAAAACAAAGCTGGGGGCATCACAATGCCAGATTTCGAGCTGTACCACAAAGCTGTGATCACAAAGATAGCATGGTACTGGCACAAAAACAGACACATAGACCAATGGAACAGAATAGAGAACCCAGAAATGGACCCTCAGCTCTTTGGGCAACTAATCTTTGATAAAGCAGGAAAAAACATCCGGTGGAAAAAAGACAGTCTCTTCAATAAATGGTGCTGGGAAAATTGGACAGCTACATGCAAAAGAATGAAACTTGACGACTCTCTCACACCATACACAAAGATAAACTCCAAATGGACGAAAGACCTTGATGTGAGACAGGAATCCATCAAAATCCTAGAGGAGAACATAGGCAGCAACCTCTACGACATCAGCCAAAGCAACCTTTTTCATGACACATCTCCAAAGGCAAAAGAAACAAAAGATAATATGAACTTGTGGGACTTCATCAAGATAAAAAGCTTCTGCACAGCCAAGGAAACAGTCAAAAAAACTAAGAGGCAGCCCACGGAATGGGAGAATATACTTGCAAATGATGCTACAGATAAAAGACTGGTATCCAAGATCTACAAACAACTTCTCAAACTCAATACACAAGAAACAAATAAACAAATCAAAAAATGGGCAGAAGATATGAACAGACACTTTTCCAATGAAGACATACAAATGGCTAACAGACACATGAAAAAATGTTCAAAATCATTAGCCATCAAGGAAATTCAAATCAAAACCACACTGAGATACCACCTTACGCCAGTTAGAATGGCAAAAATTGACAAGGCAAGAAACAACAATTGCTGGAGAGGACGTGGAGAAAGGGGATCCCTCCTACTTTGTTGGTGGGAATGCAAGTTGGTACAGCCACTCTGGAAAACAGTGTGGAGGTCCCTTAAAAAGTTAAAAATTGAGCTACCCTATGACCCAACGATTGCACTACTGGGTATTTACCCCAAAGATACAGACGTAGTGAAGAGAAGGGCCACATGCACCCCAATGTTCATAGCAGCATTGTCCACAATAGCTAAATCGTGGAAGGAACCGAGATGCTCTTCAACAGATGACTGGATTAAGAAGTTGTGGTTCATATATACAATGGAATATTACTCAGCTATCAGAAAGAACGAGTTCTCAACATTTGCTGCAACATGGACGGCACTGGAGGAGATAATGCTAAGTGAAATAAGTCAAGCAGAGAAAGACAATTATATGATTTCTCTCATCTATGGAACATAAGAACTAGGAAGATCGGTAGGGGAAGAAAGGGATAAAGAAAGGGGGGGTAATCAGAGGGGGGAATGAAGCATGAGAGACTATGGACTCTGAGAAACAAACTGAGGGCTTCAGAGGGGAGGGAGCAGGGGAATGGGATAGACTGGTGATGGGTAGTAAGGAGGGCACGTATTGCATGGTGCACTGGGTGTTATACGCAACTAATGAATCATCGAACTTTACATCAGAAACCAGGGATGTACTGTATGGTGACTAACATAATATAATAAAAAAACATTAAAAAAAAATCACAGAGAGCTTTTCACCAGGATCCCCATACTACACAGCCCATCTCCTCTCTTTCTTCTACAATCTTTTTTCTATCATCTTTTGAGTTAATCTTATTAAAAATTTACTTGTCGAAATACCTAGTTACCATGGTGATAAGAAGGCAACATTACAGATAAGAGAAAAAATTGCCCTTATTCTTTTACTAGCTTAAACACTTTACAGTTTCCATCAGTTTACCTAAAAGATTAGGCCATTAATCTCCAGTCTTTCAAAATAAGCCTGCAAATAGCTCAACCCTCATTCCAAGACCAATATATAGTGCAAGCTTCATCCTAATTGCTCTAATTACATGAAGAACATAATGAGATACAGCAGCAGATGGCTACAGATTAAATGTGACGGAAAAGAAATGCTCCTCTCTCTCCTCTTATTGAAGGAAGTTTGTCGTGAAAAAAAAAAATTATTTTGTTCACAAAGCCAAATTTATGTTTTAAACAATGTTATCCCACTTTTCTATTTTCTCCAATAGTATCTTTCCTTAAAAACAGAACTTGTTCATTTCATGTTGCTTTCTATTACTATATATAACAGAGATAAATTTGTACCCCTGCTGAACAAAAGAAGATGTGCTCATAGAAAGTTTTTTGTCGGGGCGCCTGGGTGGCACAGCGGTTAAGCGTCTGCCTTCGGCTCAGGGCGTGATCCCGGCGATCTGGGATCAAGCCCCACATCAGGCTCTTCTGCTATGAGCCTGCTTCTTCCTCTCCCACTCCCCCTGCTTGTGTTCCCTCTCTCGCTGGCTGTCTCTATCTCTGTCGAATAAATAAATAAAATCTTTAAAAAAAAAAAAAAAGAAAGAAAGAAAGTTTTTTGTCAGAGTTTATATAATAAATCATATACTTCCACACACCTACTCCATAATCTCCAAGATGTATTCAATCGAATACAGATGGGGCATGATTGTCTTTAATTTGGGCTTAACCACAAAAAGTCAATGACTTACCCTTAAAAATAAGTTTGTTTTCCAACTTCTGTCTTCTGGCTAATGGTAACAACTGGCTCAAACCTTGGGGCTGTCCTTCCAAGCCCCTCACACTATTATTAGTACTATCAGGATCTTGTCACAGGAAATCCCTAATCATGCCCCTGGAAATCGCCATCATCACTGAACTGCCAGGGCTCTGGGAGGAGCAGCTACCACTGCTGCCATGATCGGGGGCTCCAAGAAAGCCCCTGTGCCATGACACAAACTGCGTGCAAGAAAAAAGAACAAAAGTCCTGCCTCTGGTGAAACAAGAGATAGCATCAAACTTTTCATTTCCGCCTGAAGAGAGAGGATATTCTGAAAACTGGATCTAGGCCACCCCATTCCCCAAAGTGATAAACCTCTCACTTCAGTACTAAGATCAGCTCTATCCAGATTATTAGTGGGTATGCCTGCTCCTACTGCCATGGCACTCCACAGTGGAACAGGAGAGAGAGGAAAATTGCAAATCGTAGGAGGCTCTTTGCTTTCTTCCCCCCACAATGTAACACTCCAATGTCAGGATCAGAAAATACTATTCTTGGGGCACCTGGGTGGCTCTGGTGGTTAAGCGTCTGCCTCAGCTCAGGTCATGATCCCAGGATCCTGGGATTGAGCCCCACGTCGGGCTCCCAGCTCAGCAGGGAATCTGCTTCTCCCTCTGCCTGCCGCTCCCCGTGCTCATGCTCCCTCTCTCTCTGCCTCTTTCTCCCTCAAATGAATAAATAAAATCTTTAAAATAAAAAAAAGACATTCTTTAAAAAAAAAAGAGAGAAAATACTATTCTCTGTAGAAAAAAAATAGTCACTGAATTTTACCAACTGCTCCAATGCAGCACTGTACAATATTTTGTTGTTGTTGAAAAAAATTAGGGAACATTTGTCTGCATGTTCTTATTTTCTCGAAAGCAGGCATTAGGATAACATGAAGTGAACATATGTGATATGCGCCCACTGATCCAGTAATGCCATGGGTCAAATATTTTTCTCACATTATCAATTTCCATTAATAAATGAAGTTGTTCTGCCTAGACCTCTAAGTAAGTCACCTTAATATTTGACTATACTTCTATTTTTCTTACAATTTATTCTAGTATTTCTTTGCCCATCTTCACAATCTGAGAAATACATGAAGGATAAATAACTGGAAAGAGAAAAATGACACAGAAAACATTTTGATAAGCACAATTTTCTTGAGGCAAGTGTTTAAAGATACTTGAAAACTTGTTCCAAAAACCAAATCCGTTTACCACTCTACTTCCGGCACACCCCGGAAGTAGAGAAACTACCAGAACAACAAATGGCAGCACTTTGTCACCCACAGGCTTCACCTCAAGGATCACATCACCCCGTTTACAGATGGCCCATGTTTTATCTTCAGCCTCCATGTAATTCAGTCACTAATAAAATTATTAATTACCATTCCAGAATACACACCTGCTTGGAGTTCAACAAGATATAAGAAGGTTTAAAACAAATAAATTTATAGGATTTGGGGCAAGAAAAAGAAGGTTAAGAACTGTATCACCTAGACATGAATTTACACAAACCCCCTTTCAAAAAGAAAACTTAATCCTAACCCTCTTTATTTCCTTAATAAGATCCCCTCTTCTCTCCTCTCCTTAATATCTTCATTAAAAAGGCCTCTACTAAAACTGACCACTCAATGGTGTCTTCCACTTGGTGCTCATCTAATCCATAATAATAATAGCCATACTGTACTAATCCACACAGGCCAGATTATGCCTCAGTAGCAAGTCAACCTTGAAACCTCAGCAGCTTTATATAATGTTTGTTTCGTGCTCACACCATATCCTTGATGGATCCAGAAGCTCTCTTCCAAACGGTGACTCAGGGACCCAGTCTCGTATCACCTTGTGAGTCCCTCATCTCAACATGCAGGTCTCCACAACCCACACCCTGTCACCCTCACTAAAGTCTACCGGTTAGAACACATGGACAGAACAACCTAACCACACAGAATGCAGGAAAATGCAGCTTTGGTCTGGGTCTAAGAGGAAAACAAAACAGAACAAGTGAACAAGTAGCACAGTCTCTGTCCAACGAGGTGCTTACTCCATACCTAATGAACTACCATACCCTTGGAAGTCTTTACACATAGTAATACCTTTAATATCTTCGACCACCATTAAGATGGTTATTACTGTCCCATTTTGCAAATGAGGAAATCTAGGTCCAAACAAGTTAAGTAACCTACCCAAGCTAGTAAGTGACCTCGCCGGGATTCAGCAATGTGCCCCAGAATGCACTACGAGATACTGCTTCTCAAATACACAACACACAGTGCTAGGCACTGTTAAGGATTTTGGTCTTCAAATACCTGTAGGGCTATCACATGAAAGAAGTATTTAGACATACTCCGTAAGTCTTGAGAAGGCCAAATAATAGGTAGTACCAAGAGAAAAAATAAAGCGAAGGAGAGTATTTCTGAGCGCTTATGATAAGCCAGGCGCTGGTCTAGATCCTGTACAGACATCTCCATCTAAGCACTGAAGCACTCCCACAGGTGGGTGTTATTAATTCCAGTCACACAAATGAGAGAAACAGACTCAGAGAGATTAAGTAGCCTGGTTAGGATATTAGGCAGAGCAGGACTGAAACCCACATCAAGCTGGCTTTCAAACCCAAGCACTCTTCTCTGTAGTCAATACTGCACAGAGACAGTGAATATGATTTCACTCTACAAATCACGTGGGCAAGGAATGGAACTTCGCTTTTTTTTAAAAATATATTTTATTTATTTATATTAGAGACAGAGAGAGAATGCACGAGCGGGGGAGGAGCAGAGGGACAAGCAGACTGTGCTGAGGGCATTGCCTGATGTGGGGCTCGATCTCAGGACCCTGAGATTATGACCTGAGCTGAAACCAAGAGTTGGACACTTAACCAGCTGAGCCACCCAGGCGCCCCTAACTCTGTTCTTTTTATTTTTTTTCTGTGACTAAACTTCATGTCATTTGTGACCCCCATTTAACAGAAAGGGCAGAAACCTGATCCTTTCATTTTTGCACTGATGTCTCAGAGAGAAGTCCACTTAGCTCTAGAACTCATCAAACCCTCCTACAGCTTTCTTTCAAGCACAATGCCAACACCTATGCTCCCTCAACCCCCTACCTGACTCTCCTTCCTCAACTAGTCTACAAAATCTTTTTTAACTTTTCCAAATTTAGTTTATTATAGACACACCAACACCTTGTAATTTCTCAAATTCAAAAACTAGACACTCGCCTCTTCTCTGCATTCTGCTGAGGTGTCTCCTTCCTCCCCTGACAACCAGAAAAAGTAAAACTGTCAGAGGGCAGCAGGAAATACCAGGAACAGAGAGCACATTGGTTAATGTATCACAGTATCACCCTGTTACATAAAGGTGATCTTCTGATAATTAAATTAGCTTTAGTATAAGACCGTAAACTTCCCAGCACAAAAATTATTTCTGGAAAGGGTGGTTCGTCATGTGGCTAGAACAATATAGGGGTCTAGCAGGTATATTTTTGGGAGCATAATGATTGGACCTAGAATATTTTTTACCTTAATGGATAGGAGGAAGGAAGGAAGAAGGGAGGGAAAAGAAAAAACAAAACAAAACAGACAAACTTATAATTTCAAGGAAGCCAGAAAATAATCACTGATTTTCTATGTATATTCAAGTGGAAGAGGACAGGAAAGGACAGATTACCATAAAGCTCAATATTGACGTGAGAATATTTAAGGAAAATATGTAGAGACAACAAAGGAACAGAATGAGACTATCCAAGAATGTGGCTTCCTAAGATCCTCTGAAATAAGATGAAGTCTGTCCTTCTTGCTGAGAAAATGTAAGGGAATGGTAAAGGGAAAGGTGATGGTGTGGAGGATTATCTAAGCAAACTCTGAGCTTCAAGAACTTTATCTGAATACTGTCACTCAGTAACACCTTGATTCTGATCTAAAACTGCAGAGCCTCCAGGAGAGAGACGGCAGGTGTCCCAAGTGAAAAGACAAAAAGCCACTGTGGCTGACACATTTACATTTATCCCTCTTATAGCCCAGGGAATACATCCAGATTTTTCTAATAATTTTCTCTAAACTTTGGTCTGAGAGCTAATGATAAAATAACAACAACAACAACAACAACAACAACAATAATAATACATTACTTTGAAGCACTCCCAGAGGCATCAGAAGATATGCTGAGCTACATTAAAATGCAGCTTGGAGTTATGTAAAGTATCACATTAAAATGTAAGACCCTTCAAAATCCAATCTTATTTAATTTCAAAGCAGTATTTCAAACCAAAAGGCACTATGGGAATTGAGAGAGAAAAGGGAGATAACAATATTCTATCTCTATTTAGGAGAGAATTAAGATCAAAGGAGGGTGGGAGATCTACCAGACATTTTTAATGACAGCTTCATCTGTGTTATATTATAAATGTCTGTCCCTCTGTCACAATGCAAGGACAAAAGGACTATCTTACTTTTTGTTGCCTACGTTATTATTATCAATTAAGAGTAATGTGAAAACCTACATTTCTGGCTCTGACCTCCTTTAAACCCTAGACCCATATATTCAATGCTTGCTGGTTTTCTTCCCCTTGGTCACATTCCTCAAGCAGAACAAATTCTATTTGTCCACAACTGGATTTATCATCTTTTCCCCAAACTGGATCTTCTTCCTTTAGTCTCGATTCCAATGCATCCAAGACAAGAGCCTAGAGATTCACCCAGGGCATTTTTGTCATCCTATAGGACAAAGGAATTTTACCTCCTGAATTGCTCTCAGTTGGTGGCCTCCTCTTTATCCTTTCTGCCATTTGCTCTTTCTGTCCTGGCCTTCATCATCTGTCCTCTGAATCCCCTGCACCAGCCCCTCAGCATACCTGCCGCTGACTCATCTTGTCCCCCACAGATACATTCTGTGCACCACCACCAGAGGACAAACGCAAATGTGCTTATGCTCCACCCTCAAACAGAGCTTGGGGAGGAATGGACCTAACTCTCCACTAAGGGATAAACCAAGTTTCAGCAGGACACAAAGTCCTTCCACAAGCTGCCCCTTCCACCACCAGCGTGTCGCACAACCACTACACTAAGCAAACCTGAAAACCCAGCTGCACTCCCTAGGCCACTTCACATGTTTTTGCCTTTCTTCGTGTAGTCCTCTCTGCCCAGAATGTCCCTCCCCTCTTCAAGAAGCCACAGTTCAAAAATCCACTCCCTCAGGAACTCTTCCCTTTCTTCCATCCCTCCTCCTCCTCTTGCTTCCTCCTTCTGTATTTGCATAGCAAAGCAGCCACCCCTGTAGGGCACCTCCCACAACCTACTGAACGCCTGCCTGTGTACCTATGTTACCCGTTAGACTACCTGTAGCTCAAGGAAGTTGGATTCGCCTCCACTCACAGTGGAGAAGAAATACACAAAAATGCTCTCTGAACTAAATTTTTTTCATTAAGTGACTTGATTTCTACTTGATGCTATTTAGAACATTTTCTCCCAGTGCAAGTGAGAGATTTATAGTAAGGAATATTTTGTATGCTCCATTTACCAGGAATGGAAAGGAGCCTTTGCTAAAGTCTTCCCCAGGTCAACAGTACACCATGCCCGGTATACACTTTCACATGATATTTAATGTTTAAAACTGACGCGTAAGTTGAGTATAGAGGCAGTAGCCTGTTCCTAGAGAAGAGAGGATAATCAGGTCTCCCAAGGGAACACAGCTCAAAAATAGAGGGGTCGATATTGAAATACAGGTTTTATGTCAACTGAGTAGTGCTCCTCCCCTACAAAAAAGAACAGAGGAATTCAATGGAAAGAAAAGAAATACAAAAAGGGGAAAAAGAGGGAATTTCCTAAGTTATCCTCCATCTCACAGTTTTCTCTTTTGACCAGTTCTCAGCAGAATAGGTGACTCTGGGTAATGGGGTCATTCTAAGACCGTGGCTGTTACTTAGAACACCGTGTTAAGGAACGTTAAGGTCAGTGGTTCAATAAACTTAAGCATTAATTAGTTTCGTTCCACTAGATATCCATCCACTAAACTTCTAACTCCTGTGAACCTCACAAACACACGGACTAGGAAAATGTGTACAGGCTCAGATTTCATCCACTGCCACCGTTACAGAACAACTCGAAGTACTAACCTTCCTAATGACGCCTGCTCATGGGTATCTGAAGGCTGTTACCGAGGCTGGAGGCTCAGCTCCGCACAGACTGCACCATGGAATGCCCGACAGGAAAAGCGGAATGTGAGGGTTACTTCATATTTCACATATCATTCCAGAGGCTGAGGATTTCCCTCCTTCAGCAAATGGGCGAGGACGAGCTGCCTCTCACACTGTACCCACCCACAAACCCCCTAGGCTGGGGGACATTTTGGGGCAGGCTGTGGTACTGAGGTGTACGGGCTCAAAGTGTAAATTCTGGCCCCAAGCAAAGACAAGAACAAGTCTGATACCCCTACTTCTGTAAGACCTGCCTGGTAGCGTGGTGTCAAAAAATATGGTTGGCCTACTCAGCAGAGGTCCCACAGCCCCAGGAAAGATTGCAACTGCTACGAAACAATGTTTGAGGCTCACGCAGCGACAACTACAAGAGCTACAATCCAGGGACACCAGGCAGAGATCCCAACAACAAGAGCCTTGAAAAAGACAAGGAAGAAAAAATGTAGCAGCAACTCACTAGGCATGTGACTTGAGACTCTTGGCAGGCGGCCCTGCTGGGCTGGACGGAATGTGGGCAGAGAATTCACATCTTTCTGCCCACTGCCAGAGGCCAAGAAGGCCCAGACACAGGAATACCAAGTCAGACCCTTCATCAAGCTAATAATCAATGAGAACTTCCTGAGGAGAACAATGAATGAATAACCACAACTCTCATCTGTTTCACACATGCATGTGACTGCTCCCCACTACTCTACTGGCTTTATGACTCTAACAACTCCAAACAGTTCTGTAATATATTAATTAGGCATCAAATATGCAACCAATGCAAGGTTTCTCACCTGGTAGGCAGATCGCTAAACAAAGCTCTGAAGCAAAAACAAAGGACAGAGTTCAGCTTAACAAGTCACCCAATATGAATAGGGCAGGAATTGAGACACTGGGCCAAGAGCAACTAAAACAAAGATGAATAAGATGCCTTTGAGGAGGCTACAGTATCCTGGGGGGTGGGGTGGAGTGGCATGGAGGGAGCAAACAGAATGTCCATCTAATAAGGCAACTGCTGGCACTGTATATATACGATAGCATATGAGGGTCCCCAGTCAGAGTTAAGAGACTAAAAGCAAAACAAGCAAACATCGACCCCCATAAGAACCAAAGGGAGGAGTTTAAAAAAAAAACAAAAAACCTTAGAAATAATCTAATCTGGATTTTCAAAGGAGGTCCCAAGTTATAAAAGGACTGTGACTTGTCCAGTCATGTGGTCAGTCGCAAAGCCTGGGCTGGAACTCAGGTTTCCAGTTCTTTCCACCACAGCAGAAAAGGGGAGGGGGGGGCTTCTGAAACTGGATGAATACAACTTCAAAAGAGCAGATTCTAAAGACAACTTGACTAATGAACTGTGAATAAGAATGAAGGGAGGGACATGAGAGCTGGATGTCCTTAAGCAGGGGAGACCTGGAGGACAGAAAGGCTGACATGTGCTATGTCAGTAAAGCCAGAAAAATTAAAAGCACTTCTGTTTGTAACCGGCAGTAAAAATTCTCCTCAAAGCAGCTATTTGCTAAAAGGTTGCTTCAGTGGTGTTACTAGTTTACTCCTCCCCTACTGCGGAGAGCTATTTTATCACTTGTGCTGAGACTGTAGGGATGTTTTGCACGCAAGATTTCTTAGAGACTGCTGAAATTAAGGCATATCACACCACAACTGCATCTCCTTCAGAGTTTGCAAGCCCCTTCCCCAGCAGAACTTCTCCGTGACATCATGAAGTTCCAAGTGGGTATTACTAAAGCTCCACTCAAGTTACTTTGCAAACTGAAATGGAGGCCAGTTGTGACTGTAAGGTAAGGAGATGAATGCGACACTTCATTCGACAAAGTTTACCGATTAACTCTGTGTGATGTACTACTTTAAGACCTGTTTTAGGGGGGTTAGGAGACAAAGGATGAGAAGCCACACAAAGGAAAACACAAGATAATTAACATAAATAATACCTAGCCCCTGTCTAGTGAGAAAAGTAAGCATTACACATGCAAAAACTATAAAACTGTTTGATAAATGTTACAGAGCAGTGCTACTCAAAATGGGGCCTACGGACCAATGCCAACCCGTGAACTGTTTGTCGTTGGTCTATAAGAAGACAAGTTCAGAATTGAGAGTAAACATTTAGACATTTTTATAACAATTTAACAGTAACTTTAGGTTGAATCCATTCATTTAAAAACTAAACTCCTGTTTTGTATGTTTTTTTTACATTTCACTTTTCTACTATTTCATTTGTATTATTTTTATTTTTTATAAAATATCAGTCCACAAATAGTTTGAGAAGCAACGCAATATTACATCCTATCCTATACTTACTCTATGAGCCAGATGAAGAGAAATGGCCCATGAGATTTAAGAGTGGCTCCAGAGAGAAGATAACCTTTAGACTGCAAAGGATAAATGGGGGTTAACCAGAGATAGTGAGAAGTGAAAGGCTCCTGAGGCAAAGAGGAGCATCTGCCAAAGCCTGGGGGTCATAAAAGTGGATGGCATGTGTGGCGCATAAACTTTGAGGCACAGAAATAAACAGAAAGCAAACAGGAAGTTAAGCCACAAATTGCAAGGGACCTGCATGACTTTACAGGGTAGGCTTTGGGCTTTTTACATAAAACACTTTTATTATCCAGAGAAGAATGTGTTTATATTTTCATTCAAGTTATTTTGGCCTCAGATAGATCTGAAGGAAGAGAGATCAGAAGGAAGGGCAGAGAGCAGTTATGAACACACCAGGATAATCTAGGTGGGAAGTGAAGAGAACCTGCATTATGTCAAGGAGAACAGGCAAGAGAGAATGGCTCAGAGGACTGTTTCACAGGCCAGAATGTATAATATTCCTTACTTTTCAGTGTGTATCAGAATCTGCATTAGACAGCTGTTCACTTAATTCAATAGGGGGTCTGATTATACAAGGGGGAGATCCGTAAGCACAAAGTCACTGAGAGGAGAGCAATCAGGATGAAATGGTAAATTCTAGAATGAAAATGTTAAAGTTAAGCAAATACAAGTATGATGAGTGTGCTGCTGAGAGGGGAGGTTTCTGGGGTGAAATGTGAAATTCTAGAATGATACTGGGCCTTGATAACATGTGCACGTACAAACACACACACACACACACACACACACACATATTATACATATAGAGAGAGAAGAAAAGAGTTATAGGCAACACATTTATTTTGTACATTCCATGTATAAAGCAATATCTTAAACACCATAAGAGATAAAAAAGGGAATAAGAATAATCTTTTCACTACTAATCCCAGGGCAACTCTAGGGTCTCTTGCAACCCCCTCATTAGTTCTGGATCACAGCAGACCTGATGTACTTATACCAATAAGTATCAAACCAAGACTCATTTTCAATCCAGAGAATTCTATGGCCTCAGGGAATCTCTTGGGGGGGGGGGTGTAAGTGCAGGCGTGTGTGGGCAGGGTATGAGGCTTTCTTGGCTAGAAGAAATTGCCCTGAAAAAACCCTAGGGAAAATCTGAGTCCCTCAAATGAAAACTGTTGAGTCAACCAGCTCCTCTGGAGTTCCCAGTCTTCAGGGAAGGTATAGACCTCCCAAACCCAATGTAAACTCCACAGAGATCCAGAGATAAGCTTCTCCTTAGAATAGCTTGTGAGTCCCTGAAACTCAGGGACTCTTGAGAGAAAGCAACAGTGGTGGAGAACACAGGGTAAGCATATACCATTTTTCATGGAATATCTGGGAAAAAGTAAGCCTGTTGTTAGATGTAGTCAGAAACAAATCAAATATTGTTCTATCGTGGATATTTATATCCCTGTGAGCCACAACCAACACACGCGGGGAATACCACTTATCATTCACTGTGGCCATGGGACAGGCCCAGTATCCTTGTTCTGGTGGTCTGATTGTGTCTCATCAGGCTCTCATAATAAGTGGCTGCTAAATTTCAGGGCACATGATTTCCCAAAGGATATAATGGACTTCGTTTTATAACAACTTCTACTTCATTCTGGTCATGAACTGGGACAAAAAATGTCTTGTGCATCTTTACAGCTATATCTATACAAGTGAAATTCAGCAATTAACCTGTGAATTTAATCTAATTATTCAACAAGTATACAAGACTAAATATTTAACAGTTTAATTTACCTAAAGAGTAATAAGCTTTTAATCTAAGATCATCAACTGCCACTTCATTTTCTTTCATAAAACATAATGTTGCCTATGTCTTTGTAAAATGACATCGGATATAAGACAAATGTTTACATGCAAGAGAACATAAAACTATCTCCAAAGAGCATTAATTGCCAGTTTGTTATCAGAAATGAACAAATTCTCAATCAGTGCCTACCCATCTGCAAGACACTATTGGGAATCAACAGAAAACAAAAAGATCTAATTATCCACAAGGTCTGAAAAAGATAGAGAACAGAATTACTTAATACCAACAGTGTATGGAGGTAAGCAGAGGAGAAGCTCTCCATTCAAAGTCTCCAGGATCCTCTGCAAGCCCCGTACAATGCACCAGCATGGAAAGTGATGAATAAGCCTCATTGATAATAGTGACTACGTCACGGCTGGCTGAACATTCAGTCCACAAACAGAAGGCTTCTTGTATTTGCTCAAATCAACCATAGGAAAGTTTGAGCAAAAAGACTGTTATATTCAAATGGAAATCAGTACTTTCCAGCAAGAACGGACAATTAGCAATTCCTTAAACTGGCACTAAGAGGAGAGCAGGAAAATGTACCAAAAACAATCACAAACAACCTATATTCCCAAATGCGAAATAAATAAGAAAGCTTACCATAGTTAGCATTTTGAAAAATGCACACAGCAGACCTAAGTCTGGATGTTATAGGTCTCCCGATTATCAACCCACTGGTAAGCTTCACCCAAATACTCCCCTTTTGTAAACTGCTTATTACACGCAAGTTTAAACCCTCATCTGAGATTCCAGGACATACTTAATTTAAATGGTGTTCTCTGAACATAAAGTAAAAAAGTGCAAAGCCTGTCTGTACATTTGAAAAGCCTTTACTCACCAGATTAACAGATTCTAGCAAATACCTTTCCAAGATTGGTGGGGCAAATACTCACCATCCTCATCCCCATTTCCAAGCACACATGCAATTTTGGCCTATTTGACCTATGGATCTGGCACTGTGAGTCTGATCTGGGGGTTCAATGAGTCCAAAGTTTCCCAAATAAGTTACAATGGTTTAATGGCCACCTTGAGACTGAAGAAAAAAATTTAAGGGAAAAAGACAGGCTTAAAAAATTGCACCAGAGTTAATCAACAGTTTCTTAAATATGATACCAAAAGCACAAACAACAACAACAAAAGCTGATAAAGTTGGTCAAAATTAAAAATTTTATGTTTCAAATGATACCATCAAGAAAGTGAAAAGGCAACCAACAGAATGAGAGACAGTATCTGTATATCATATGTCTGATGATGGACACAGATCTTTAAATTTAATAAAAACACAACCAATTAAAAATGGGCAAACAGTTTGGGGGCGCCTGGGTGGCGCAGTCGTTAGGTGTCTGCCTTCGGCTCAGGGCGTGATCCCGGCGTTCCAGGATCGAGCCCCACATTGGGCTCCTCCGCTGGGAGCCTGCTTCTTCCTCTCCCACTCCCCTGCTGTGTTCCCTCTCTCGCTGGCCATCTCTCTGTCACATAAATAAATAAAATCTTTAAAAAAAAAAATGGGCAAACAGTTTGAATAAGACATTTCTCCAAAGAAAACACTCAAATGGCCAATAACCATGTGAAAAGATGTTTAGCATTATTAGTTATTAGGAAAATGCAAATCCACAATAAGGTATCACTTCAAACCCACTAAAATGGCTACAATAAAAAGACAACAGCAAGTGTTGGTAAGAATGTAGAGAAACTGAAACCCTCATTCACTGCTGGGGAGAATGTAAAATGGTGGCCACTTTGGAAAATAGTCTGGCAGTTAGACACAGGGCTACAAGATCCAGCAATTTTACTCTTAGATATATATCCAAGAAAAATGAAAACAGATCCACATGGAAACTTGTACAAAAATGTTCGTGGCAGTATTCATGACAGCCAAAAAATGGAAATGATTCAAATGTCCATCACTGATGAATGGATAAATAGAAATCTATATATCCATGCATGTAATATTATTCAATGATAAAAAAGAATGAAGTACTGATACATGCTAAACCATCAATGAACTTCAAAAACATGTTAGGTGAAAGAAGGCAGACACGCAAGACCACATGTTACATGATTCCATTGATAAGACATGTCCAGAACAGGCAACTCTATAGAGATTGCCAAGCACTATGAAGGGGTGGGAGAGAGTGGAGAGTGACTGCAAATGTGTACAAGTTTTCTTTCTAGAGTGATGAAAATGTTCTAAAGTTAGATTATAGTGAAGGATGCACAAATCTGTATAGTGAAAACCATCAAATTACACACTTTAAATAGGTGAATTTTATGGCATGTTAATTGTATCTCAAAAAAAGCTGCTATCTTTTAATTGTGCCAAACTGCAAATCTTTATGCACTCCTCAAAGCTGTCCTCCAAACTACCTGGTATCAAACTGGGCAAAGCATATCTGAAGTAGAGCAATTATACTTACATCAATCTCTGTTTACAACCTAAGCACTGTCTAGAATTGGACTGACTCTGGGGATACCACAGAACCCAATATAAACATTTTACACACTTTGAATTTCTATTAATTACCAAAACCTCTCAGCACTTGGCCAAGGATTATGCTTAGAATACAAAAACAAAAGGGGCACCTGGGTGGCTCAGTCAGTTGGGCATCTGCCTTAGACTCAGGTCACGATCTCGGGGTTGGGGTCCTGGGATCCAGCCCCTGTGTCATCACACTCTCTGCAGTGGGGAGTCTGCCTCTCTCCCTCTGCCCATGCCCCCCCACTCATGCTCACTCACTCTCTCTCAAATAAATATTTTTTTAAAAAAGGAATACAAAGACAAAAGATACAGTAGGCCCAACGCCCAAGGAGTTTGTACCCTGTTAAGTCTAAAACCAACACGTATGCACATGATTCGAGTTTAGGGTCCTGTGTGCAAATTACGGGGATGAGCACAAGACAGAGAAACAGAGCAGAGAAGGGAGTGATTTCATCTGGAGATGACCTGCAAAGGCTTCACAGGAATGATGACACCTGAGCAGGGCTTAGGGTTGAGTAAACAGGCAGAGAGTGGTGTGGGAAAGGGGATGGAGGAAGGAAAGCAAACCACACTGAACGCAGTGCAAAGGTGTAAGCAGCTTGGAGGACTGAAAGAAATTCGGGAAAAAACAAACAACAAAAAAAGAGGAGACAAGAATGTTAGAGGATGGTCAGGGTGAAGAGGAATGGCTTCACTGACAAAAGGTAACATACAAGGGATACCTGACTTTCCTAAAGATATTCCAGGTCTAATACTCCCCCAAACTGAACTCTCGCCCCTCCACCCTAAACCTGTTCCCCAGTGTCAGGTTCCATCATCTCAATATATGGCACCAGACAGATGCTCGTGCTTGGCCAGACACCTGGGACTCACCTTTGACAACTGTCCTCACATTCAGTCCATTACCAGTGCCACTGATTCTAATTCCAAAATCTGTTCCATCCAGCAACCACATCTTCCTATTGCCACCGCCATCATTCTAGCTCACGCCACCAACGTCACACCTGATTTCCCAACAGCCTCTTCATCAGTCTCCCGGCCACAAGCCTTGACTCATTTCAATTCATTCTACACTCAGGGACCTTTTTAAAGTGTCAAATATTTCAATAAATTCCCACTGCACTGAAATCTGAAGATGGGGAACATGCCTTGGGATACTCAGTGCCTAGTACATTAAAAGAATAAAAGAGAGATCAGGTCTGGGGCAAGATGATGAGTACAGGCTTGTTGGGTTTGAGCTGTCTTAGGAATATCCAAACAGTTACCCTGCTGGCAACTGGCACTATGGGCCTGGATCCCAAATGACATTTGGCTTCACTCTTTCAAGACTAACATAAGCAGAATTACCTATGGTAAACAGGACTAAGACTATTTTAGATAATCCTGAACTAAGTTAATAAAGCTTGAAGCAAGCTCAGCTTCTTAGAAAAGATTAAAGTGTCTCTCTAATCTGAAATTCTGCAGTTCTGGGTCAGGTCTAGGTTAGCATTTCAAGGACAACAGAAACCACAGATTTAGCACTAGATTTGTGGTAGAATCTTTACAAGGAGCAATCTGGTAGCAAACCCTATGATGTGGCCACTTCCTTCAAACTATTCTCACAATATTTCTGCCCCTCTGTTCCCTGATGTCCTCACCAATTTTCAAATGATTTCTCTATTAGTTCATCATAAATTGCTCCTGACTCTCAGACACTACATCTGGGGTGGTGCCCGGAAGTATAATTTCTGACAACTACACCAGGCAATTTCTCAGTCTGGGGATGCCACTAAGTTTAAGCTTAGAGAACAGACACAAATGTTATCTTTCTTCCTCTCTCCTACCGACCCCTAAAGAGCTCCCTTAAGATATGGGTGCTGTAAGGATTTTCAGACAATAATTAAATGATAATTTATTGTGGGCTTCCCCACAGAACTGTGTAAAGCATTTAATAAAGTACTCTACATGACAAATAAATGCAAAGAGCTTCCAGAGAGTTTCTAATAAGTAACAATTACTTTTCCAAATGCAGACATGGGAGACAGTGATTACAATCTCCAATATCCTTTTTCCTCCTTAACCTTCCCCAATATCACTGTTTCTTAACTACTATATACAAACCCTTCAAGTTCAATAAGATGGTGATGGCATCTATCTCTATGTCACTTTTTAAGTCAATATGTAAAATAATCATTCAAATGTCTTAACCTTTAAAAAAGAACATTTTGAGAACTGTCTACATATCCGGAGAGCACGTACGACAGTTAGTTATGTAAGATTGGTCAGGTTAGGACCTAGTCAGTTGGTGTCTTATTCAGGTGATCACAGGCAACAGCCGGGTGAATTTGATAATCCTAAGGTTTTTAACTCATCTGTGTTTAGTCATATATCATTTACTTTATATCTGAAAAGACCATAGGTTAAAGACAGAAAACATAGAAATTATTGAAATATAAGTGAATAAATTAGCACACAAGCATTAAATCCTACAACTTTAACTCATGTTGATTTTTATCAGTGTTGCATATTGCATTATCCGATCAAATTTCTTACACCTTACCAAAAAAGTCTCCAATACTTTGAAATCCAACAGAAAAAAAAGGAAATATAGAAAATAAAATCTCAAAACTGGCTTTTCATTTACAGGGAATAAGATTGCCCCCATAATGTGTTATTTACCAGAAAAGTACTTATGAATAGCAGTTTGAAAAGCTTTATTATTATATTTTGATAGAAAGCCCCAAAATAATTTTTTTAAAAATAAGACAAAATACTAGACTTTCAACCACTGAGTGATAAAATAAGGTTATTATTTATTTTTGATACCTTGTGACACAACCTTAAATTTCAGTCTGCACTTTAATTCCAAAAAGCATGTCATCCTAAAATTTGACAAGTGGCGCTTTATGTGATTAACTTAAACTAAATTAAGCAACCTTGTTATACATGCAAAATAATATATGTATAAGGTTATTCACTTTTAGCATTGTTTAAAATAGTAAATTACTGGAGGGGCGCCTGGGTGGCTCAGTCGTTAAGCGGCTGCCTTCTGCTCAGTTCATGATCCCAGAGTCCTGGGATCGCATCGGGCTCCCTGCTCGCAGGAAGACTGCTTCTCCCTCTCCCACTCCTCCAGCTTGTGTTCCCTCTCTTGCTGTCTCTCTCTGTCAAGTAAATAAAATCTTAAAAAAAAAAAAAAATACTGGAAACCATCTAAGTATCCATCAGTGGGGGGACAAGTTATGGTACCTCAATATGACGAAATGTCATGCAGACACAAAAAAAGAAGAATGCATACCGTCTAGTGTGCTACTGCTTGTGTAGGAAAAGGGGGGAGGGTTATAAATGTATTTGTATATGCTTAAAATAACTCAATGATACTTTAAAAAAAAAACTAACAACATTGGTTGCCTGTGGAGGAGACAAATTGTGGAAGAATGGAGCCAAGAGAAACTTCTCAAGAAGTATTCTTTTATATTTTTTTTGAAATCTGAGCCATGTGAATATATAACCTATTCTAAGAAGAAATGTTTAAAATAAATATTTTTTAAAAGTATACCATGTAAAAGGGTATTTTAAAAGAAATGAATACTTTAAAAAATGTAGTACTCAATAACTAGTTTATATATAATCACATAGATAAAGCCATTTTGTAAAATAACAATCACAGTTATGTCTGTAATCATAAAATTGCTCAGTACATGTTCTCTTGAATCACATGGAACACAGAAATCTTAGAGTTAATTCCATCTCAAACCCTTTCCATGTTCCATCAATGGGTGAAATAGCAGCTACAATGGGTTCCTTCATTTTCTCAGGGCTACAAGGAAAAAGAAGTACAAATAGGAGCTTCTTGACAAATCCCTGTGACAAGTGACTGAGAACAAAATTTTTGAAAATATTCATTTTTTCTCACCACACTATACATCACTTATTAAATGGAAAAGTCAAAATGTCTTTCATTTATAATGTTACACTAAATCAAACATTAAATATAAACTTTATAACACAATACTTAATGATAGAATATCCATTTAAGATCAATTTTATCTTAATCACATTATCTTTTACAGAGCCCAAATGACAAAATGCTTCTTAAAACTTAATTCAAAAGGAGGTTCTTGAGAAATAGGGTCTCAGGTCAAAAAAAGGTGAGAACAAAGCAAGAGGTCTACAGTACACCAACGACCAACTGACACCCAGAGTTGTTGGGGAACAAAAATCATAAATCTAAAGATATAAAACAAAATGAACGAAGAAAGTTGGCTTTTTTATTCACCATCCAACTTCAAAAGGGTATTCTTGTTATTCATCTCTCACTGACTTCACAGCCAATTAACTTTGACAGTGCTTCCAAAGGTTCACATTTCTTGAGCTGCTCCTCCTATCCTAACCTTCTAACTCTTGGCAAACACCTCACTTTTCATCTTTACTAGAAGAAATGGAAGGGGACACCTGGGTGGCTCAGTCAGTTGAGCGTTCGACTCTTGATTTCGGCTCAGGCCATGATCTCAGGGTTGTGAGATCGAGCCGCTGGTCGGGCTCCATGCTCAGCGGGGTGTCTGCTTGGGATTCTCTCTCTCCCTTTCCCTCTGCCCCTCACCCCGCCCACTCACAGACAGGTGTATGCTCGCTCTCTCTCAAATTAATAAAGTAATCTGAAAGAAAGAGAGAGAGTGAGAGAGAGAGAGAGATGGAAGGAATTCTTTGCCCGCCACACCAGAGTGTCCATCTTTTTGCCTACCCTTTCACCTTTCTCTCCTGCCGCAGAAGGCAGGGTAACTCCTGCCATGCCTTGGAGCATCTCTCAACCTCCATCAAGGTCTCACTTGGGCCATCATCGTACCACTTCACATTTCAACTGCTCCTTTTTCTTTGGCCCCTTTTTTTGTGCCTTCGAAACAGCAAAGACCTTGTGTTATTTCTCTTGATCCTGTTCCATCCTCTAACTATTGTCCTATTTCTCTTCTCTTTCTAGTCAAGCTGGCCAAATACATAATCCACACCCATTACCTCCTCCTTCTTCCCTCAGAAAAGGTATACTTCAGTTTAAAATCCTCTATTAAAATAGCCTTATCAAAGTTCCCCAATGTCTTCCTAATCACTGAATCAAAAGTGAAAGGGACCTTCAAGCTTATCTACTCCATTTACCTTATTATATAGGTAAGGTAGCTGAGAATCATGAAAGTTTAATTTGACCAACATTATACAGCAAATCAGTTGGGCTGACATCTTGACGACCTTCCACCCAGAAGAACACACATTCTTTGTTAAAAAACAAACAAATGAACAAAAAACACTAACTAAAAAAAAGCAAGATGAATCTTCCTCAAGATTATTTTAGGTATCTCCACAAAAGAAAAGAACCATAAAATGAAGGTCAATACAAATACAGCAAGAGATAATCCAAAGTCCACTGCAGTGAGCTTTAGAATATGGCCTTGCACTTCATGAATTCCTAAGCATCTAAACCAAATAATAAAGTTTCACTGTGGAAACTTTTGGAAAAAAAGCCAATTCCTCTTCCTTTTCTCTACTCCTCCCTCTGCCACAAACTTGCCTGCAGTACACAATCTAAATCTGGGTGCTGAAAGAGCCTGCATAGAGACTGAACAAGCAGTCAGAGAAGGAGACAGAGAAACAGGGAAATAAGAAGTAACGGGTTTCTAGAAGGTGGAAGTGGCCGGTCGACAGCGCCAAATGCTAATAGTCCACATTCTTCCCCCTACAGACCTCTTTTTGCGCAATCTTAGTCACCCTAAAGAAGTCTGAAGTTTTACTGAATTAGGGCTTAACCTCTTTGACAAATAAACATGTCCAGCTGAGCATGAAGGGTATAGATTCCTTAATCTACTTATAATCTACTTGTGTTCAGTCTCCCAGACTGTACCTTCTAGAGGCCGACCTAGTCTTAGAGTAAAATATTTGAAATTCTATTACCCAAGCCTTCTCCCCATCCAACACCTCCTTCCATAATACTCTTTGAAACATCCATACAACTACCAAAAAAATTATAATATACATATTATATATATATATATTATATATAAAAGATATATATAATGAAGACTTAAAACAAAGAACCAATAGGAATTAACAGACAGAAAAAAATTATTTTGCTTATACTCTTAGCCTCTCCAGGTATTTCCATTCCAAATAACTAGGAGGCTTCACAGACTTTTTTGCCTCACTTTTTACTGTTTTATCACAGTATTTTCAGCTACCCCAAAAACTGAGGAAGGCGAGGTACTACAAGAGACATCTACCTAGGAATATATAATACCTAGATTTCAAATTAAACCATTAAAAAAGTAAAATAAGATGTAAGGAAACATGAAGCCACTATTTTGTCATGACTTTGAATACTACTTTAATAAAATTAATCAGCAGAATCAGGAGAGGAAGGAGAAGAGTGATGGGCAAACCAGGGGGAAAGATAAGATGGAGGGATGAGAGATGACAAATAGATGACAAATAGAAGAGGCTATGAAGAGAAGAGTCATCCCATAGGCCGCCCTCTGGGGCTCTGTGAGGCATCCACTTGTTCTCCTTTTCTTCAGACTCCTATTTCAGAGCCAGCTAGACTTAGAGCCACAGGAACCTACATGGTACACAAAGTATACTCAAGAATAGAGAGGGCTTCCTATGGCATGAGGTCACAGAGATTCAACTGAGATTCCCCAGCAGCCTTGTTCAAAGGGAATAAAAAAGAATACAACAGGGAAGGCAAGAAAGATGGAAGCCATTCCTAGGTTAGCAAACACCAACTCACTTCTGTTAATAATTCAATACTCAAGCATAGTAGCCTAAAACAGGCCATCTGGTTACCTTAAAAATAATTTTAAACTCAAGAAATTGTAGTAGTCAAGAGTGAACTAAGAAGTCGTTCAATCCAACCTCCCTTCTTAGAGGTTACTGACATAAAGATACTTGGATAAAAATCATTGCAGGGGCGCCTGGGTGGCACAGCGGTTAAGCCTCTGCCTTTGGCTCAGGGTGTGATCCCGGCGTTATGGGATGGAGCCCCACATCAGGCTCCTCCACTATGAGCCTGCTTCTTCCTCTCCCATTCCCCCTGCTTGTGCTCCCTCTCTTGCTGGCTGTCTCTCTGTCAAATAAATAAATAAAATCTTTAAAAAAAAAAATCATTGCAAGGTCTACTTCTAGTATGGAAGAATAACCTCCTAATGAATGAAAATTCCCACAAATAACAACTAAAACTCTGGACAACATATATAAAACAACTACCTGAGGGCTCTGGCAAGTGAACAAAAGCCAACATGTTTGGAAGGGAAGTCTAAACTTGGAAGAAGTGACCAGCATGGGGTGAGTTACAATCCTGAGCTCTGCCCTGAGAACAGCCACAATCATGGTGATGGTACTACACAGATAAACTCCTATTTTTAAAAACCCATCCTTGGGGCACCTGGGTGGCTCAGTCAGTTAGGCATCGGACTTGACCTTAGCTCAGGTGTAGCTTGATCTCACGGTCATGAGTTCAAGCCCCACATCAGGCTCCATGCTAGGCGTGGTGGAAAAAATTAAAAAAAAAAAAATCATACTCTTCATGACCAGAAGAACCTGGGAAAGTACCTCAGGGAACCAGAGCCACCAGAGCCAGAGAAGGTGAACATCAAATTCCGTGTAAAAACTCTGCCCCAGCCTCTGTCAGACACTTACAGTATCTGCACACGGGGCAGACCAAAATTAATCGAAACTGTATACGAGCCACCACTCACTATGGCCACAGCATGTGGAAGCTAAAACTCCCAACAGAAAAATTTGCCATCTTTTTGGCAAAAGAAATCAGAGCCCAAAACAACAAAGGCTACCAGGGAATGAGAGAGAAACCCTGCAAAAATGAGAAGCAGAGAAGCCAGTTTTGTATAAATCCTGCACACGTCTCTGGCTGCCCCTGAACCACAATGTGCAGGGCAGACCTGAGACCGCCTGAAATAAGATCTGAGCCACCACCACCACAGACCTGACAGTCTGCACCTTGAGTCTAACCACCTTCAAAACCTGCTTACATACTTCAGAGCAAGATAACAGAGTTTATACAACGTAACATTCAAATGCCAGAAATATAATCTAAAATTTATTCACATAAAAAGGCTAAGAGAATTTGATCCATTCTCAAAGGAAAAGACAATCAACAGATGTTAATCTCAATATAAAGCAGTTCCTAGAATTATCAGACAAGGATTTTAAACTAGCTATATTAACTATGCTCAACAAAGAACATATACTTGTAATGAATGAAAATACAGGAAATCTCAGTTTGAAAAAAATAGAAAAAAAAAAAAAAAAAAACCAGAGGCACCTGGGTGCCTCAGTCGGTTAGCATCCGACTCTTGGTTTCAGCTCAGGTCATGAGCTGAGGGTTGTAAGATCCAGCCCTGAGAAGGGCTCCATGCTGGGTGTGGAGCCTGCTTGAGATTCTCTCTCCCTCTCCCTCTGCCCCTTCCCCTTCCTCTCTAAATAATAATAATAATTTTAAAAATAGAAAAAAATAAAAATTTTAGTACTGGAAAAATCTGAAATTTAAAAACTCATTTAGGTAAACCTAAACGCAGAGAAGCGGGGGAGAAGAGAAAAAAAGTCAATGAACCTCAGGCTAGAGTAATATAAATCATCCAAAGTGAAGAGAGAAATTGAAGATTTAATAAACATGAATAGAATCTAAGGGATGTGCGTGCCAATTTCAAAGTGTTAGCATACAGTAGTTGTATTTCAAAAACGGAAAGAGAAAACAAATGGAGCAAAGAAAAATAGTGACGATAAATAACCACAAAGCCCCCAAATCTGGTGAATGACACAAATTGACAGATTTAAGGAATTCCGCGAAACCCAAACAGGATAACTTCAAAGAAAACTACACCTAAGAAATGTCATAGCCAAAATGTTTGTTAAACCTAGAGAAAATAGTAAATGCAGTCAGAGAAAAAATAAACATTACATACACAGGAGTGATTCCGATGACTGCAGACTCCTTATCCAAAACCACAGAAGCTAGTTGAATGAGACCTTTAAAGTAACAAAAGAAAAAAAAAACTGCCTGCCTAGAAATACAACATTCAGCAAAAATACCCTTATAGAATGAAAGAGAAACAAAGACATCAGATAAAGAAACATAAGAAAATTTGTCATGAGTAGACCTAAACAATAAAAATTGCTAAAGAAAGTTCTTCAGACTGAAGGGAAATAATGCCAGAGGAAAGTGTGAATCTTCATGAATGAACGAACAGCATCATAAATAGTTACTACCTAAGTAAATATAAAATATCTTTCTCTTAATTTAAAATAAATGACCATTTAAAACATCAACTGCCTTTGGGGTTTACAATATATGTGGATGTTAAGACACAGGACAATAATTACATAAAGAATAGTGGAAGTTATAATAAATGTATTTCTATGTTTGTAGAGTTTGTATTGGTACAATGTTAAATATAAAGTATACCATGACAAGTTAAGGAGGCATATTATAGTCTCTAGAGCAATCACCAAAAAATAGTAATAATATAAGGTAACAAATTACAAGTCAACAGATAATTAACAGAACATATTAAAAATCAAGACCCATCTATATGCTACCTATGTGTGTTAAATATAAAGACATAGATTGAAAAAAATGAATGGGAAAAGATATCCCATACAAATGATAAGTATAAGAAGTCTGAAGGAGTTATATTAATATCATATAAACAGACTTAAAGAGTACACCCAAAGATAAAGAGGGATAATTCATAATGATAAAAGAGTTAATTCATCAGAAAGTCATAATAGTCATGAATGTGTATGAGCCCAATCACAGACCTTCAAAGCACATGAACCAAAAATTGACAGAACCAAAGAAAAACAATTAATTCCACAATCATACAAGATTTTAAGATCCACTCTGAGCAACTAATAGAAACACTGGACAAAAAATTAATAATGAAATAAAGAGGATCAGAACAACACTCTCAACCACCTTGACCTCTAATACCTGCAGAATACACATTATTTTTAAGAGCACATGGTACATTCACCCAGAGAACATGTGTTTTCCAATGAGTTCCAATCAATTTTGAAAGAATGACAACGAACCATGTTCTCTGATCAAAAAGGAATTAAATTGGAAATCAATAACAAAAATATATCTAAGAAAACTCCCAAGTGATTGGAAATTAAATAAGACATTTTTAAAAATCCTATTGGATTAAAGACGAAATCACAATGGAAATGAGAAAACACTTTGAACTAAATTCAAATGAAAAAGACAACATATAAAAATATGTGGGATGCAGGAAAACCAGTGTTTAAAGGGAAAAGTATAGCTGTACATGATTATGGGGGGGGGGGAGGTCTGAAATCAATGACTTAAGTTTCTACCAAAAGAAGCTAGAAAAAGAAGATCAAGACAATTAAATAGAAGGAAAGAAATAAAGATAAGAGATAATTCAATAGGGGAAAAGAACATCTTTTAAACAAAAAGTATTGGAACAACTGGATATTTGCATTTTGAAAAGATGAACATCTACCCTTACCTCACAATATATAAAAAACTTAATTCAGAATGGATCACAGACCTAAATGTAAAAGCTAAAACTATAAATCTTTTAGATGAAAACTGCAATTTCTGGATAGGCTTTTCTTAGAACACAAAAGCACAGAGCATAAAAGAAAAAATTATAGGGGACTTTTCTAAATTAAAAACATCTGATCTTCAAAAGACACCATTAATAAATTGAAAAGGCAACCCACAGAATGGCAGAAATTATTCACAATACATACCTGACAATGTAATGGTATCCAGAAAATAAAAATAAATCTTACAACTCAATAAGAAGACAACCCATTTTTGTAAATGGGCAGTAGAGTTTGAACAAACACTTCATTGAATTACATGAAAAAGCACTAAGCACATGAAGAGATGCTCGCCATCACCAGACATAAAGGAATTACAAACTAAACCGCAAGAACTCACTTACACACCCAGTAGAATGACTCAAATTTAAACAGATTGGCCATACCAAGTCTTGGTAGTAATGTGAAACAACTAAAACTCTTACACACTGATAATGGGGGTAAAAATGGGGTGCAATTACTTTGGAAAACAGTTTGACAATTTCTTTAAAAATTCAACACCAACCGTTCCACTCATAATTATTCACCAAAAAAATTCAATGTGTTCACACAAAAACTCATACAACAGTAGTCCCCAAACTGGAAATAACTCAAATTCTCCTTAACAGGAGAAGGGAAAAACAAGTTATGGCACATCCATACAGTAGGGTTCTACTTGGCAATAAAAATCAACAAACTACTGATACAAGCAGTATCTCAAAATCATTATGCTGAGTGAAAGAATCCAGACACAAAAGAGAACATATTGAGGGATTCCATTTACAAAAGTTCTATAAAATGCAAACTAACACACAGTAGCAGCAAGTAGATCAGTGGTTACCTGCACCTGGGGCCAGAGGGCGGGAAGGAGGCAAAATGAGACAGGTAATCTTTAGGTGACAGCAGCAATGTTCTGCACATTGATTGACCTGGTGGACTCGTGGATATGTTACAACTGTCATCAAACTATATACTTTAAGTGGATGCAGATTTTTGTACTTAAACTGCACCTTATCAAAATGGATTTTTTAAAAATTACCAAAGCCCACTGGAGGGCACTTTTTTCTGTGGTCTGATGATGGATTCATCATAGGCGACGCCACCATCTTACCACCTTCCACAATATCATGATGTCGGCAAAAGCTGTTATTACACCAACCAAGCTAAAAAAACAAATCATGTTTTATTTCCATACAAAAACTACCCTAAATAAGTGAAACATTAATTTTGAAAAACAAAATTTTTTAAAATTTTGAATTTGCCTGGTGTCAGGGGAGGGGAGGAGAGTGAGTGGGAAGCTATGTTTAAGCAGGGCTAACTTACAAAATATGCTTTTACTGGGAGGAAGTCTAGGGGAGGAGGAGAGACAAGAGAGGGTAGTGGTACGGCCCCCCACTCCAGGACGGTGGGAGAAGATCCATTATCAGGAAGTGTAAGACACAACTTAATTACAATCTCTGTAAAGAGCCTTGAGGCCAAGAGATTGTCAGAGATTCTTGGAGACCTCTGAGAAATACGGAGAAACTGGCAAACTATCAGCAGTTAGTCTCTTGAGGAAAATTCAAGAAAAGGGAAACTGCAGAAGTCTGCCATTCTTAATTAATACTAACATTTCTCAAACCTTTATGAAATTCCCAAATAAGTACTACATTATGATTTTACATGCTTTATTCAATGTATTTATAATTTATATCTTCCCCCAAAAGGTGGACTGATTTAGTCTGCGCTCAGATGAGTATGATTTAAGTGAAATTGAAGTTTCTTCTTTTACCATGTTATCTAGATTTCTAAGGTCTGGCCTGGTCACCAACACCAGAGCTAGCAAACAGACACAAATAGCTAGATTTTAATTCCAATACAATCACCTTTCAATAATTCACATTTATCAATATATTTATGAAACCTCCACAAATTTGATGTTTTTCTTTTTACATTTCCCCCATTCTGAAAAGAAAATACCCTCTTTACAAGTCTTTACCTTTTGGGGTAGAGGTCTTTGCAAAAGCAATTATGCCAAGCTTTTAAAAGATTCACTGAGAATATGTCTCTCTTCTTGGACTTAAAATTAATTTATCAACATTTATGAAGAATTTCACATGACCTTGAAATAGCACAACAGCCTCTTAAGTAAATTCCCTGTCTCCCTCCTGGTCCACTTACAATCTACCCTCCTCCTGCTACTAAAGTCAAATTACTTAAAAGAGCCAAGGTGAGCAAGTTATTTCCCTTTAAAACCCTTAGAGGTCTTCCCACTGCTCACCAGATAAAGTCCAGATCTCTGGTGCTTACTTATCCTTCTGGCACCATCTCTAGCCTCTTCAGCCCTTGAACCCAAGCCTCTAGTCGTGCAGAACTATGTATAGCTCCCGGACTATTTTATGCTTCTGTAACTCTGCTTCTGCCTGTCTACTCTTTTTGCCCACAAAGGCTAGCTCTCACAAACCCTCTCCCTTCCACATTACCCCCTTGCTTCCTGAACTCATCCCCAAAGATGAAGCTTCTAGATTCGCTTCTCCTGCAAATTTGATCATTCTTCCTTTGGTATGGACTTACAGATCATTTTCTGCTTTCCCTTCTGTGACTCTGGAATAAAGGTTGTTCTCCCAACATATTCATTTATATAAAATGTGATTCCCCATACAACTCACATTCCAATGACAGGTGATACATATATACAAACCTCCTCACTTATCTGGATTTTGCTTTTTTATGTTCTTGGATCATTGTTGATCTCTTTAACTTAACTATGATACCGGAGAGAAATAGCGTATTCTACTAGGGACAGGGTGGCCATAAAACACTTAGTTCTTAAACAATTTGCCTAATGAATTTTGTAAATTAAAAATACAAGACTCTACTCATTCTTTTGTCAATGTTTACTAAACATCTACTATGTGCCAGGCACTGTGCTAGATTCTAGAGACACAACACAGTACAAAATAAATTCTAGACAATTTATAGAAACGAAGAACTTTATAACTAACAGGTACGTTAGAGAATCACTGAATCTAGTCCACCCACTTTATGGTAGAGGAAGTGCCTTGCCCAAATTAATCCAGCTAGTTAGTCACAAAAGCAATATACAAGAGACTTCTCATCTAGTATCTCTTTCTTATCTTTTTCCACCAGTTTGAAGGAATTTTGAGTAAGAAGACAGATTAAACACTATTTTGGGTTAAGATATTATATAAATCTCAATATTTTAAAATAATATTAATCTATATGTGAAAAGAGGCTTGAAAGCAGTGACATAAAACAAATCTAAACGGAATGAAATAGCAGAGACCCAGAAGTGGGAGCTGAGATTCATCTAAGTCAGCAGATGACATCTATTTGCACTCGTTAGCACTGCCTGGCATGTGCTACACCACCCCCTCGGGTAATTTACATTTTTTTAAAGCATGTATTTCTAAATTTAGGAAGTTAGGATAATCAGGGTGGAAAAGCCCATCTGTTTGACGTTCACTCCAGCTGCTGCAGATTCTGAAATGAAATTTGAGTATTTTCTTGTCTGTTTCATCTTATCCAGTCTGGAATCTGAGGACAGTATAGTAGCATAAAAGTAGCTCAGGGCAGGGGATCAATATGTATTTTTTTTTGGTAGACACAACACCCCCATTGTGTTTAACTAACCCTACCACAATTACACAAGCACACCCACTATTTATACACATCTGTGTACACTTATGGTATGTATACACTTCCTTGTTTAATATTTTGTTGGGCTGGTGGGGTGGCAGAGACAGAAAGACCCTAGGAAGAGATCATGTTTGACCCTATTGGGGTTGAAGTTAATTTGTACAAGCCAGAAAAAAAGTAACTGAAATATTGCTTGACTCTATTACTACCCTTATGTTATTAGAAAGAGCTTTAACCTGGATCCTGGTCCAAATTTTGCCACTTAAAATTTGTGTAGTTTTGAAAAGATGACTTTACTTCTCTGGCTTTCTCATTTTATAACATGAAAGAAGAGAGGCAGGAGGGCAAAGAAGAGAGAGTTAAGTGAAGAAGAGAAGCCAGGAGACTAAAGGTGCTTTCCAGATCATAATTCTAGGACTTTATGACAGCTGCATGAAGTTTCAAAGAGAAGCCTCTGCTAAGTAGAAGAAGCTTTCCCTTTCTGGTTTGAAATCATCAACTTTAAACCCAGAAGCAAATCAATAAACATTAATTTTTTTTTTAAGATTTTATTTATTTATTCGACAGGATAGAGACAGCCAGCGAGAGAGGGAACACAAGCAGGGGGAGTGGGAGAGGAAGAAGCAGGCTCCCAGCAGAAGAGCCTGATGTGGGGCTCGATCCCATAACGCCGGGATCACGGCGAAGGCAGACGCTTAACCGCTGTGCCACCCAGGCGCCCCAATAAACATTAATTTACATGCCTTTTTATTTATCTTTAAGGTATATGAATCATATATATTGGAAGCTAAATAAATATTTAGTATATACTAAAGCAACTTAGAAGTATTTTTAAAATAAACACAGTTCAAACAATTCTACATTTCTAAAGTACAAAAATACCTTAAAAGAAAAAGAGAAGCAAACAATACCTAGGATGATGTTTATTACTGGTGATAAACATTAAATGCAACTGTTAATAAAGCCCCAAAAAGAGACGTGTAAAAGCTCATCTAGAGAAATAAACATTTCCTGTGTCCATAAACCTTCCCTGAATACCTTCACCGTGTAAGGGACTCGGATAAGCAATCGGGGATCAAGAGGAACCAATCCTACAGGTCACGGGAGTCGGTTCCGATTCCTTACGTAAGACCTACCTGGCCCAACACAACTCACAAAGTGTGAGTGTTTCAGAGCCACAGACCCACACAGGCAGCAACCACCACGACCCTGTGACTTCACTTAGCAAACTGTCACACACCTGGACAACACACCAAAAATCATAAGGCTGTAAAAGCTTTAAAAAGCTTGTTTACCATGACTGCAGGAGACTTAGGTTCTTAATAGAATTTCTCCCTGCCAGTTACATTATTCTCAGCCTACTAGTATCCTAGAGGTGAACCAAGATTTTAAGAAGAAGCGGGCACCTGAGAAACCTGCTCGGTCGTCTCGTACCGCCTTCGCTGCTGTGAGGCTGCTCTTGCCTCTGCTCTGGCCCAGTGCCTACAGCAGCGCCTACCACAAGACAGGCCCTCGAGAAGTGTGGAGGGAATAAATAACAAATGCTGTTAAAGGTAGTTTGGCCATATCAAGGGCTGAGGGGAAGGAAGAGACAGACGTTTGCTACACACCAGGCATTAGGGCCCTTTCTTCGTGTGATCTAACCACTCCGTGGAGAAGAGTGCAGGCCTCCCTTTCCAGACTAAGGAAAAGAGTCAAAGTTTAAACAACACTCTGGCCAAAGAAGAGAAGAAAGTATGGGACCATGCAGTCTACCTGGGTGAGCTGGGGTCTACCTGGGTGCGCTGGGGCCCGGGGCAGCAGTGGGGGGGGGGGTGGAGAGACAGGCATAAAAAACAGCGGTCTGAGACCAGGCAGAAAGGCTGGGCCGGGAAGGTTAGCGACAAGCTGAGCAGCAGCAGGGAAAAGAGCAGGCACAAACAAAGAGGTGTATGTGCCCGGACCAGAGCCAGGCGGGAGGCACAAAGGGTGTCCCGCGGGGCTGCAGGAATCCCACAAGGAGGGCAGGAGGTGCAGGGACTCTCAGGAGTGAGGGTGTATGGGCCCTCGGGCTGGAGAAAGTGATATGGGTCATGTGTTCAAAGCTTCTCAAAGGAAAAACTGCCTAGAAATATGTCAGTACAACCAAATACTGGCATGTACGTTAGTAACAAAGATGATGGTCATTTATGGTAATTTATTAGTCAAGCTGTCATTCCTAATCCTTTTTTAAAATCATCTTCAGAAATCTAAAGGGAAAAGCCAATTTTCAGCAGAAGGAAGAGAACACTGCGAATATAGAATTATTGACTATGCAGGAAAACATTTAGAACGCTGAAGCACATAGTTCAATGTGTACAGATTACATGCATAATAGAGCTTCAAATGAGTTACCATAGCTACAAAAAGATAATTAATTTTGAGGAAACAAAAGAAAAGAGATATCATTAGGGGCTGTTTCAAAGAGCTGAAATAATAAACGTGGCATCCAAATTTAACTCACATTACTTCCCAACAGGAGTTAGCAATGCTCCTTTCCATGTGGCCACTTCTGCTGCAGGTCCCCACCCCCCTCCCCAGTTCGCTGTGCCAGTCCAAATCCTATCCAGATGCTGGTAGACTCTGTGACTTACCACCTATTCAATAAAGTCTTTCTCAACTCCAGGTGCCCTTGTAAGCCCGAACCAGACAATCCTCACGCTATGTATGAAACAAACACAGACTGGGCACTGGCTGTGTCCCAGGCACAGCCCGAAGGATGAGGAAGGAAGAGAGGGATTAAACACACAGGTGAGTGCGTAGGTCACAGTAAACAGGGATGGGCTAAAGTCTGAACAATGTTCTATGGAGACGGGGGAGGAAGAAGCCAACTTAGAGGGAGACCACATGGGAAGTGACATTCAATCTGCACTCAGAAGCAAGAGCATTATTTTCCCGGCCCATAAAAAAAGAGGACGAAGAGGGATATCAAGTTGAAACGACAGAATTTTCTTGTTCCCTTTTTTTCCTGAAGTAGGAAGAAGGTAGATTTGAGAAACCAAAAGGCATGAGCTGTGACTTTATTTAACCTTTCTGAACATCAGTTTTCTTGTTTATAAAATGGGAACAATGCAAGGGTGTGGTGAAGATTAATCATATAATGTATATTGACTAGTACCTAGGACATATTTTATTTTATTTTATTTTATTTTATTTTATTTATTTTAAAGATTGATTGATTGATTGATTTCAGAGAGACAGAGGTTGGGGGGGGACAGAGAGAGAATCTTAAGTAGACTCCAGGCTGAGTGTACAGCCCAACATGGGGCTCGATCCCATGACCCTGAGATCACAACCTGAGCTGAAACCAAGAGTTAGACACTTAACTGACTGCAACACAAAGATGCCTCCCCTAGAAAGTATTTTAGGTAGGAAGCAGTCAAAAAATGCTTCCTCTCTTCCCTCCTCAAAAACCGTAAACTGACATGATAGAGATTTATACTTCTTTCCTGTCACCCGCACAGTCTAACAGAACTTTCAAGCATGATTTCTTGTTAACATGGTAATTTTTCAATCATTCCCATTTGAATTGACAACTTATAAATCTTCTATCATGCCTACTTATTTGATATAAATAAAAATAAAATTTTAAACTCCTACATCCAGTGCTGTATTACCCAATAGAGACAAATACTTAAAGCACGAGCAAGACAGGAACAGGGTGGTGGGAGGAAAAGAGAGAAAGGGGAAACATTTTTAAGGCTGATTGATATTTGGTATTTCAGAACAAGGACAAAAGTAGTCCCCCTGAAGGAAAGAACACAACTGTGCAGGACTTGCTTACTCTTTATAGTCTAGTGTCCCATTCTGAGTTTCACAGGAGGGGGCACCATGATCTTTTCATGCTTAGGGTTCCAAAGATCTCTACAAGCCCTGCTCACAGCTCATATAAATGTTCCCCAACCTCTTCTCCAGTTAGGCCTTAGAGTGGAGACAAAACCACCACAAAGTCAAACGGAGCTTAAAAGAAAAAACAGAATCCACTTACTGACTGCCTGAGCCTGGCACAGTATTAGGCACTTTACATATTGTCTGAATCTTCCAGGCACTTAACTCCAGGTACTGAAATTCATTCTACTCTCCAACTGTACAATTTCCTCACTTGGAAATAGGGATAACAGTCATCTATCTCACAGACTTGTCTTAGAATTGATGAATACATATACGTAAAATGCCCAGGAAATGCATGGCACACGGTGGGTACCCAATAATGGCAGCTACAATTTTCATGGAAATTTCCAGCCAGACTGGAAACTGATGACACTCTGAAATCAGAAGAAATGCATGTGACTTACAGAGGGATCCAGAAGTGGTGGCAACAGCAAAACTGAAGCCCATCAGGGCTGGCACTGGGGGCAGGATGACTTGGCTCGCCACCCTCTGGCACATGTGCCCAGAGCCTATTCAACTCCAGTGTTCCAAGCTGTTTAACCACATTCAGTTCACTGTGGGCACCTCAGTATTGAAATGCCTGCCAAAATCCAAGTATTTAAAAAAAAGCACTCTAAGTGATCACGCAAATAAAGAGGCTTTTCTTAAAAGAAAAGATCATTTATCGAGATTCAATAAACCACTGTAGTATGGTTCTTGCAACTGCTTACACATTTGCTGCCATGTTGGTACATCAGCTTAAGTTGAAAACTAGGACAGAGCTCAAGATTGGCACATCTGGCCAGACGAGGACCCTAGATTCTGCAGAACTGGCCATGCATCTAAACCAAACGTTATCAAGAGGACGGCAGTAAGTAAATTTATATTTCTTCGTTGATAAATGAGCATATGCATAAAAGCATGGTCTATTTTCTTTCAAACGGATAGGGTCTTCTTACTACTTCTTACCTCAACAACCCATCCCAAAACTAGATGGGTGACAGGGGTCAGGGCATAACTAAATTCAGTCCAATCCGGTAATCTTAAGACTGATGCAATAATCTGAACAGCCTTTTTAAGTAATCTTATAGATGTCTCTTTTGGATGGCTCAGATACATTTTAGATTTCTTCCCCCATGTCCTACTTTTCTTCCAGATGGTATCTGACTGCCTGAAGGAGAGAATCCTTAAACTATCCCAAGGCAGAGAAGAGGAGAGGTGGCCTCACATCTACACAAAGTTGCCTGGGTCTTTACCAGATTCAGCTCTAGAGTATCTAGACTGAGTACTCCCTCAGTGGTAAGTCACAACTGGTCCTGTGGGGGGTAGTTGTAGTGGTGGTGCTGAATGGGGAAGAGGGGCGAGTATGTGCCAGTTCCCATCTTTACACAATGGCCCCGGCCTTTTGTCTCTGATCTTGAAATTCGTGTACGACACATAGACTTGTTCCTTCTAACCTCAGACCTCTATAGGTCCCCTCAGCAGAGGACGTATACACTACTAGTCTCTTACACACTTCACGTCAGGCCCTGAGGAACCAAAAGCACTGCCTCGGACTCCACCTGCTTCTGCCACTGCATCCATGTCATCACTCCAGCACACGTTCGGAGTGGCCGGCTAAGAACCTGCAGACCCCAAGAACCAGACGACCCAGGGAAATGGAATGGATTGGGCAAAGCAAGAGTGAGAATGGAACAGGAGACAACGCTTCACTCATACCACTAATGAAACACACTGCATCATAATGAGCTGAGTCATGTTTGGCTTTTAGACTAAACAATGGGAGTCCTGAGGACTGGACCCAACCCTTTTACATCTTTCTACCCGATTCCTAGAGCATAATGGACCCTTCATTTTTTTTGTTGTTTTGTTCTTCCTTAAAAACTGCTTAATACCGAAGAAACAAGGATGATCTGCCTCATTGGCTAGGATTAAAGATGAGACAGGCAGTGCACAAGACCATTAACTATCTGGCTATATCTTCTTCCACCTGATATTTTAACTACCACGTAGCTGCACTTCCATTCCTCACACGATCTGACAAGTGTTCCCCACTTACTCCTTTTCAGATTCACATAAATCTCCAAATTATAAGTGTGCTTACAGCTCTAATTATAGTTACACATGTGTTAAGCTCCTCAAGACCAGGTACCATACTAAATACTCCACATAACGCACAATGCCTAGTACAGTGGTATACACAGAGTGGGTTTCTCAATAGTTTACTGGAAAATGAAAGGATATACTTTAAGAAGTTAAGAGATTCTCCCCTAGAAAAAAGAAAAAAATCAAACACAATACAACACTAAATTTTGCATAAAATTTCTCTGGAAACCATTTTTGGACCATAAGTTCAAACTCCTTGTACAAAACAAATGTAAGGCAGAGCTGTTATGATACAAGGTACCCAATAATAGGAAAGGCTATTATACCACTAAAATTATTATTTTTAAAGGAAATCACTATATAATGGTAAAGTGAAGATTATGAGATTCAGAACATAACCTCAGCTCCAGATGATGAAGATGGTATTAACGAAGCAGGAGACGATGATGATAAACAGGGCAGAGGCAAGAAGGGGGGAAGAGGGAGATAACAGACCAAAAACAAACAAAACAAAAGGAGAGAAGAAAATAATGCTGTAAAGAGGAAATGAATACTATTTACCAAAAAAGTCAGATTTCACAGCATCCTGGTTGGATCCCTTGTGTCTTCTGGGAAATGAGTGTTTATGGCTCGACCGTTGTTAGTAAGCATTTATTGATCACTTACCATGTGCAAGGCATTGTACTAGACCCTGAAGGTAAGATGAAACATAAGACCGTATCAAAGAACTTATGTAAGCAAAAAAACTGGACATAAACATAAATGGGTAAACCACCACAAAAAGTAAGTTTTAGCCCCTGGCTCCCAACTCTCCTCGCACACCCAAAAGATCAATTCCGGGTGGACTGTAGCTCAAAATGTAAAAGGTAAACAGTACAACTTCTAGAAGGAAACAGAGAATATCTTTATGACATTGGGACAGACAACAAATTCTTAGCCAAGACACAGAAAGTGCTAGTCAAAAAGGAAAAATTGTTAACACTGCACTAATTAAAATCAAGAACTGTTCTTTAAAAGACACCAAAATAAGAGAGTGAAAAGACAAGTCACAGAGTAAAAGAAGATTTTTGCAACACATGTAACCAACAGAGTGCCAGTATTCTGACAAACATTTTAAAACCCGTATAAATCAGGGAGAAAAAAAAGACACACAGACTCTCTAATTTTAAAAACTGTCAGGGGCACCTGGGTGGCTCAGTCAGTTAAACATCAGACTCTTGATTTCAGCTCAGGTCTTGATCTCAGGGTCCTGGAATCAAGCCCCATGTGGGGCTCTGAGCTGAGCAAGGAGTCTGCTCGAGATTCTCTCTCTCTGCCTCAGCCTCTCCACCCACCTCTCTCTCTATCTCTCAAATAAATAAATAAATAAATAAATCTTTAAAAATAAAATAAAATGAAATAAAAACTGGTAAAAACCCAAAGGTTCATCAACAGATAAATGGATAAACACAATGTAGTACATATAACAATGAAATATTATTCAGCCATACGAAGTTATGAAGCCCTGATACACGCTATCGCACGGATGATCCTTGAAAACAATATGCTAAGTGAAATTAGCCAGTCACAAAAAGACAAATCCTGTATGATTCCACCATGTGAGGTACCTAGAATAGGAAAATTCATAGAAATATAAATAGACTAGATGTTTTCCAGTGGCTGGGGGAAAAGGAAAACGGGGAGTTACTGCTTAACGTTTATAGGGTTTCTGTTGGAAGTGATGAAAATGTTTTGGAATTAGTGATGATATTTTCACAACATTGTGATGCTTAATACCACCGTACACTTAAAAACAGTTAAAATAGCTAATTTTGTTATCTTTTACCATGATTCTTAAAAATTAATGACACATTATACCAAAACCACTGAATTGTAAAATTAATAATATACAAAAACCACTGAATTGTACACTTTAAATGGGTAAATTATATAACATGTGAATTATATCTCAATAAAGCTGTTAAGAAAAAAAAACTGGCAAGACTTGAGCAGACAATTTACATAGCAGTATACCTCAATGGCCGGTAAAAGGGGAAATGGTGAGCAACCTCATTAGTAATCAGGAAAGAGAAAAACACTTATACACACACACAATGAGATACCCTTATTCATCCATCATAATGGCTCAAGTAAATAGATATAGGATGTAGAGGAAACAAAACTTTCAAACACTGCTAGCAGGCATAAAGATCAACAGAACCACTTTGGAAAAAAAGGCAGTACGTACTAAAGCTGAATGTACACAATTTGTTCTTAGGTATATACCTGACAGAAATTCACTCTGATATGCATCAAAATAACACATGTCCAAGCATGTTCACCATGGCATTATTCATTAGGCCAAAACTGGAAAAAACCCAAATGCCTACCAGCAGTAGGATGGGTAAGTCGCTATCATGGTATATGACATGATGAAGGGCTGTACCATATTGAAGGTGAAGAAACCACAGCTACACACAATGTGCACAAATTGCATAAACAATGTTGAATTTTAAGAGCCAGAAACAGAGTGCATAATGAATATGGATGATTCTATTTACATAAATGTCAAAAACAGGCAAACTAATTTTCCAGTGTTAGAAGTCAAAAACTGGCTACCTTTGGGGACCAGGGGATGCTAGGGTGATTGAGAGGGGCACTGGGAGTCTATGGGGTGCAGGCAATGCTGCCTTTGGTTACACAAGTACATCCAATCATAACAATTCATTAAGTAGGACTCTCAAGATTTTTATACTATTTTGTGTGTATATTACACTTTTTAAAAAATTTAGTCCCTGTCACTATTGCCTTTTCTAATAAATACAGCAACTTGGAAATACATCATAATCAAAGAAAAAACTGACTGAATATAAGTCCCTGCTCTTCAGTATGAATTAGAGAAAGGCAGCAGGAGCATGTTATAAGAGAGTGGGAAGCTACTGTAAACTTAGCTCATGTAAAGGAAAAGGGTGAGAAACTATTAACCTTTTCAAAACTGGAGCACACATGAAATGCAAATTCAATCCACAACATAAAAGAATCTACCTTTTTTTTTTTTCATTCTTTGAAAATGAGAAATGCCCATGCTCTAGCAAAAAACTTTAAAATTTGCAGGTATGTCTCAATTTCACATACAGAATTTCATTCTTTGCCTGTGAAATGAGAGAACTGGATTGTCCATTACCTAATACAAGATAAAAGGCACCCAAGGCAGAGATTTCACATTTATCCATTCACTCGACAAAGCAAGCACCTGCCGTGTGCGCGGCACGGAGCGCTCCTCCTTCGGAGCTTGCAAGAAAGCGTAAGAGAACAAGGCACAGTACTCCGGAGGCCCTACCCGAAGAGCAGCGCAAACTGCCCTGCCTTGGGAGCCGGTGAGAGGAAACGGTCCCCTTCGGGAGGTCAGGCCACAATCTAAGGCAGTCCGTCTCAGAGGGAACAGGCTGGAGCTGGGCCTGGAAAGGCAGGAATACAGCTATCAAAAGAAGGAGGTGAGGCGTTTCAGATCCACCAGCAGAGGATGGGAAGTGTGAGCAACAAAGCTGAAGAGTCAGACGGGACTGGAGTGGCAGAGGGCGCTGGGGACGTGCTGGGTGGGGACGAGCAGAAAGCCACAGAGGGCACGGATGGTATTAGGAAAACTTCGGCATTTATCCTTTAAGGTGTTTTGAGTTTGGGTTGTTTTTGTTGTCGGAGGAGGAGAGGAATATAGTGAAAGTGGTGTTTGACAGAAAAGCAACCTTGCAGAAAGCAAAGGGTGTATCAAAGCAAAGAGAGGCAAAGGAAACATCGGCCAGAAAGCTGTTAGAACAATATAAACTTAAAATGATAAGGATAAAAAACACTGAATGTGGAGAGGAAAGAAAGGATAGTGAAGTTAAGGCAAGAGGAAATATTCTCAAGATTTGGGGGGTTCAGATATGAAAAAATAAACTATTTTGCATAGGAACAGGCCACAGGATCACGCATCTGTACAGCATGACGCCGCCACAGTCCACACAGACTCCAGAGTCTGCCTGAGAGCAGAAGCTTGGGCCAGACACAATTCAGTCTGCCTGAGATATATATATGTATATATATCTCCCCACCATCCATGCCCACTGCCATATTAAAATTAGATAATATATGTCTGTTTACTTAATTAGCTGCTACATATGACACAGAAGGGCAAAGAAAGGCTTTGTGAAGGTTAATCTAGATATGGAAAAGTTGAATTAGTTCCCCTGCCATGCTTGGGATGACAGGAATCAAAGGCGTAGGGGAAAAGGTCCCCCTACCCTTTACTGCAAAGAGAAAGCTGGCATGCCAACTTCCACTATGTCAAGAGAATCTGAGCTGAGAATTCAGAGGAAGTGCTCAACACTGCAAATTATTTGTGTTCATGGACTTCATCATCAGTTTATAGAATATTTGTTAGACATTGAAGGAGTAAGCAGATTTGATTTATTTTAATGCAGGCAGATGGCTTGGTCATGGAAATTGTGAAGAGATTACCGAGCGGCTTCCTCAGATCAAGGACATTATGGAATTAAAGGCTCTAAGAGACCGTCCTAGTCCAGGTCCCTGTGGCTCACAACCTTACATGTTCTTATTAATGAGAAAGAAAACTCAACCCCTTGAACTGAAGTAACAAGGGAGGAGGGGTCGGGTGGGGAGAGAGCAAGTAATTTGTCCAAACAAGTATAAATGTTAAGATGGAAACCAGAAATACAGATTGATCAAAGGGCAGCTAAAACATGCCTTGCTCTGAGGACACTGAAATCACAAATTAGGAAGAATTAAAAATCCCAATTTCAGGAAATTTATTCATGAAAACGAATTATGTTTAAGTTGTTAAAACCATTTTGGAAAAATTTAATGATCTGAAAACAAACTACATTTATCAAGATACCATAGTAGGCAGGGAGTTTATGAATCTCCAGATTATTTTGAAAATTCTGCCAATGTAACTAACTGTTCTCCATTTTGGAGACCACCTGGCTTTGTATAAAAACATCCTCTTTCATGAAAATGAGAAGAGCTGGGAAGCACCATCGATGACATAAAACCTAGAGTCAGAATCCAGACCTGCCCTAACCACATCCTCCAAAGCTTTCCGTTTAAGTAACACTGTCTGCCTGAGCAAAACTCCCTGGTCTTTGTTTTTTACAAGTTCACAGGCTTGGGGTGCCTGGGTGGCTCAGTCAGTTGATCTTCTATCTCTTGGTTTCAGCTCAGGTCATGATCTCAGGGTCATGAGATCAAGAGCCCTTCTCTCTCCCTCTTCCCCTGCCCATCATCCCGCTGGAGCACACTAAATAAATAAATAAGTAAAATCTTTTTTAAAAAGTTTACAGCCTTTCCATTTTTAATCAACAGCACTATGAAACTTGTAACAGATGATCAAGAGCCCTTCTCTCGCCCTCTTCCTCAGCCCATCACCCTGCTGGAGCACACGCTCTAAATAAATAAATAAATAAATAAATAAATAAATAAATAAATAAATAAATAAAATCTTTTTTAAAAAGTTCACAGCCGGGGCGCCTGGGTGGCACAGCGGTTAAGCGTCTGCCTTCGGCTCAGGGCGTGATCCCGGCGTTATGGGATCGAGCCCCACATCAGGCTCCTATGCTATGAGCCTGCTTCTTCCTCTCCCACTCCCCCTGCTTGTGTTCCCTCTCTCGCTGGCTGTCTCTATCTCTGTCAAATAAATAAATAAATAAAATCTTTAAAAAAATAAAAATAAAAAAATAAAAAATAAATAAAAAAAATAAAAATAAAAAAATAAAAAGTTCACAGCCTTTCCACTTTAAATCAACAGCACTATGAAACTTGTAACAGATGGAAAAATACCCATATTAAATTGTTATGTTTTACAAATAAGTTATAGAATGGTATTTATGACATTATTTCTTTTTTTAAGAAAATATGAGAAAATGAGTGAATTGGGTTCAGTTTAAATAAGCTGAATGAAAAACTTTAAAAATAAAATTATGTAGAAGAGACAAAAATAATATACAGATAGTATTAGATATAGCAAATGTAAGATAAGAAACATGGAAATATCCAGAAATATAATACAGGAAAATAGATCTGAAATGCAGGAAGATGTGAGTATGCAGGTTGAAGAGATATAATATCTCACAGAAAAAAAAAGCACATCATGATAAATTATGGTTTACCTATCGAACTATAAAGATAAAGGAAGGTTTTGACATCCACATACAAAAAGTAAATCACTGTCTAGAGAGTCTAGACTGATCTCACACTTCAGCACAGGAACAGTCAATGTCAGGAGATATGGAGTAATTTCTAACAAATTCTAGGAAAGACATTTTGACTCAATGACATACGTATACAAATTCTCCTTCAATTTGGACAGAAATAGGCAGTGAAAACATGAACTAATTCAGAGAACAAAGTAAGCACTTAAACAATTCTAAATGACAGGACTCTACCTAGATTTATCAAGAAAGAAATCATAATCATCAAATGTTAAAATGGACATATCAGGGTGGTGTGGTTTGGAATAATATGTGGAAACATTCTTTTCTCCTGCTTTGTACTGTTTAACGTAAAATGAACATGGATCTTTTTAATAAAAAACCTGAAGTCTGTACTTTTTAAGCACAAATAATATGCTTTCATTTAGGTAAATTAAAACAGTCAAAATTAATGTATACGTATAGAAACAAATCAACATTTGACTAGACCCAAGAATGGAGGAGATAACTGCAAAGGCACAGGAGGGAACTTTTCTTTTTGGTGATAGAAATTTCTACATTTGACTCTGCTTACACAGGTGCATAAATTTATCAAAACTATATAATATTATACTGAAAATAAGAGCATCTTACCATAGTTAACTATACTTCAATAAAATTGACCTAAAATACAATATGAGTAATTCATGAAAAATTATCTGGTGGCATGGTGGTTGTTAGTCACATACAAAATACACACATACACACACACACACACACACACACACACACACACACACTTTCTACCTAGTGGCTATAATTACTTTCCTACTACATCCCGTCAAACAACTGAACTTTGAACGTAGATTTTAGATAAAGAGGGTAAACAAAAGCTCCAAAAATGTAAATGACTGGTTCTCTGATCCACAAAGATCCTCATAAAAGAAAAAAAAAGTACATGTACATGCAGACTTTGTTTGTCATTAGAAAAAGGTCTGGAACAATGCACAGCAAAACCAGAGAATTTGGTGGGTGGAGGTAGGGTATGAGTCAATTCTTAAACACTTCTGCATTTTTTGAATTTTTACGCCTAGGACATGTTACTTCTGTAATTAAAAACATACATAAAATATGAAAATAAAAAATTTTAAATGACTTTATCATGCTTAAATAATATACACATACTTCATTTAATACCATCCTACATAGTATGCAATAATTGTTGGCCATTGGCCCAAAAACAATTCTCAAAAAAAAAAAAAAAGCGTCTAATATTCCATTATAGTAACACCAGTTTCCTACAGTCCGTGAACCTAACAGGGTGTCTAAGATCCTTCCAGAAAATCTGTGAGGTAAAAGCCACGTTCTTAATAATGGTACACTGTCGTTTGCCTTTTGCCTGTGTTGGCGTCTGCGCTGACGGTGTGGACACCGCGGAGGGTGAGCCGCGGGCGCCTTACCGTCGTTGAGGTACTGGCGCTGACCGTCCTCACAGGCACAGCAGCAGGCCTTCACCATCACGTGCTCCCAGTGAAAAAGGAAAATCCAGTTTCACTAAAGAATGCCTTTGACAAAGCAGTAACAGTAATTTTATTACATCTTGACCTTTTATAGTATCCTGTGACAAAACGGGCAGTATGAGCCATAGGTCACTTATGCTGCAGACCCAAGCAAAACGGCTGTCCCCGGAAGAGCGCTGGTGCGACTCCTTGAGCACAAAGCTCAGTGAACCAGTTGCTGTTTTCGTGCATCAGCATTTTTGTTTGAAAGAACAACTCACAGACTACAATTATTCAGACTTAGGTATGTGGCAGGCATTTTCTCAAAACTGAACAAAATAAAACCATCCCTTCAGGGGAAATAACTGACAGCTGTTTCCAATGATAAAATTTGTGGAAATATTAAAATTTTATAAAACCTGTATCTACCATTGTAGCTTAATAGTTTTTCAAGACCTAAACGCTCTTTTGATAAGATCAATGGTGCTATTAACAAATGTGATTTGTGGGGCACCTGGGTGGCTCAGTCATTAAGTGTCTGCCTTCGGCTCAGGGCGTGATCCCAGAGTCCTGGGATCGAGCCCCACATCAGGCTCCTCCACTGGGAGCCGCTTCTTCCTCTCCCACTCCCCCTGCTTGTGTTCCCTCTCTCTCTGGCTGTCTCTCTCTCTCTGTCAAATAAATAAATAAAATCTTTTTTTTTTTAAATGTGATTTGTTTATATTATACAATTTAATGTACATCAACATTTGTAAAATCTGTATCGAGGAACCAGTATGTTCCAAATTATCAACGCACAGTGTACCAGAAATTCATGTAGGAATGAAAGATCCACTCAAATTGCAAGATAAACCAATGGATTTTAAAATAACAGAACAAGAAATGTTTATTGATATGGTTCCTAATTTTGCATGATAATCAATCCTTAAGAAACTACTACTTACTGAAAAAAAAGAAAAAAAAAAAAGAAACTACTTACTGAGTTTTGGTGAAGATCAAAGAATATCCAAAATTATTTGAAAATGCTATCAAAACACCCCTTCCTCCTCCAACTACATATCTGTGTCAGGCCAGATATTCTTCATATATTTTAACCAAACCAACGTATCATAATAAATTAAATGCAGAAAAGCAGTTAGAGGAATCCAGCTGTCTTCTAATGAATCAGACATTTAAGAGATTTCCAAAACTGTGGAACAGTGCCACTCTTCTAGCTAGTATTTTTTGGTTTGGGCAAAAATTCTTACTTGTCAGGAAAATATATTACTTATATCAATATACAATGGATTTATTGTTGTTGTTTTTAAATTGATTAATAAATATTTTTAAACGTTACTTTTAATTTCTAATATGGTAAACACATTTTTCACATGTTCTGCATACTGCCTTTTTTTCTTCTTTCATAAAATGGGAGTAATGACAATAATATTTATTAAACATTTACCTTACACGAGTCTCATGACAACCAGATGAGGTAGGCAATATATCCTCATTGTTTTTTCCTGTGATGAAGAGTTTTTATTTAATTCAGTAAACAACATGGAAACACATCCTTTAAGCAAGAAATCTTGGATCATTCTAAAATGTACTTAAGAAAATGGATTTTTTTAATTCAATAAATTAACATAAAATGCATTATTTGTTTCAGGGGTACAAGTCCGTGATTCATCAGTCTTATATAATACCAAGTGCTCATTACAGCACATACCCTCCCCAATGTCTGTCACCCAGTTACCCCCTCCTTCCCATCCCCCACCCCCACAACCCTCAGTTTGTTTCCTATGATTAAGAGTCTGCATACTGTCTTAAGTCTTGCTAACAAGAAGACTGTCTTAAGTCTACAACAGTCTGCATTTACACGTGGACAATATGCATAAGTGAAATGTACTACAGGCTTTCTTAACCAATGAAAGCTTAAAATGCTAGGCTGACTAGAATGTGTTCTGCAACAAGTGATGTTTACTACACTTCACCCTCACTTTTTGGCATGTATTTTGCGTTCTGGCAAATGATCCTGACCCATGGGTCTGACAGAAGTTGTATAACAGGTAGTGATGAACCTGGTACAAGGAAACAAAGATGAAGTATTATAAAAAATGTCTGATGTTACTTAAGGCATCTTTGAGTACATGGTGGAGGATGGAGCTATGATTAGTAGAAGACTTCGGACATTTCAAAAGATACAAACATCACTGCAGACTGAGAGGATGGTCCATAGGGAATGAATCCTAGCTGGAAGAAACTCTGGAGGGAAATGCATAGACTACAGGAAAAGGGGAGGCAATGGGAGGGCAGCACCACTGGCAATCTCCCTTGGGAGCAGGCTATGATGCCTTCACTCCAGGCTCATCTAGGTAATGCTCCTATTTCCAAAAGAGCATCCCCAGTACTTTGTATATATGATGTCGGCAGGGGTGGGGGGCGGGGTTAAGCTTAAACTACAGAGGTGTTATTTTAATTATCTCTGTTCTTGGGAGACTAGTTTTGGCATATAGGCCCAGGGAATGAAGAATATCAGGCATGGAAATCGGAAACTTGATGGCTCTAAATGAACACCCAGAAGTCCAAGGTCATTCTTTTTGCATGGAGCAACATCTTCAGAAATTCCTTAGGAAAAAATGTTTCAAATGGAGACAACTTCAAAATTTCATGATTAAAAATAAACTAAAAATCAATTTTGAAAGATCTGTATTACATTTTAAATTAACTTCCAAAGTCATAGAATCTGTAAAGTCTATGAAAATAAATCTCTATTACCTCTGTTCCACAAAATAATTATTAAGGTTTAAAGATAAACTGAAGCTGACAGTCACACCAAATCCCTAAAAAATCCTTAACAAAAATTCTTTTTCTTTAAAAGGGAGGAAAAACATTCTTTTCAGGTACTGCGGGCACACAAGATTACCAATTGTATGAGTAACCACTCATTTAGTCATTCTCAAGTATCTACTGAACACTTACTCTGCGCCAGGTATGGTACTGCCTTTTAGAGAAAGTGTACATATATACACATATATACATGTATAATTGTGTGTGTGTATATATATATGTATATATATATATATATACACACACATGTATACACACTGAATTATATCATGAAGTTAACTTCATGGAACGAGGGGGAAATACTACCGTAGAATTATGTCCACATTCTCACATATCCTCAACAATGCCCAGCTTCTAAGGTGACTTCTGGGTCGGTCTGCTTGACTCCAGGGTTGGTATACCCTTGAAATAGGTAGAGCTAAGTCATTGGAAGGAGCCGTGAATGGCTAGATGTATTTACCTTAAAAGAACCTGATGCTAATAGAATATAACATCCTCCAAAATGGAAGATGAGGAGGAGAGAGGGCAGAAAAGAATCAACATTACCGAGAATATGGAAGTGAAAGGAAAGAAGGTTTTACATGAGCAACTGCTGTCAACAGGGAGAGACTTTAGACAAAGGTGGGTAAGGGGCTCTCTAAATTAGGACATTTGTTAAAATTTCCACTGGTGTGATCTTCAACAGACTTCGGAAAAAATTTAAACCCCTTTCCAATTTTTAAAAATATTGGATTAATTGGTGTTTTAAGACTGTCCTAGAAGTGGCCCCCATTCTACTTGAGTTCCATTCACAATGTCACGCAGTTGTGACACTGGATGAAAAAACAGCATTGAATTTCCAACCCTAAATCCCAATCCACTATCACTCACAGCTGCTGATTTTCACCTAATTCTCTGAAGATTCTTCCAAAGAACTCTACATAGTACAATTTCCTGAACTCAGTGTTTCTGGCATCTCAACTTCTTTACTAGCAACCCCTTTCTAAAATAAAAGGGTGCACCTAATACTATCAGTTTGTTACCTCTCAACATCAAAATGTTAAATGAAAGGAAACCAATACATAGACTTCTTCTAAGAATTTTTTTTTACTGAACAGACTTTTTTTTCACATTGGCAAATTTGTATTTTTTAGTCCTTTTCTATAAACATAAAAATTGTAGTGATATTTGCAAAAATCTGATCTTCCTATAACACATATATGAGGCAGAGTCCCACCATATAGCATCTATGTGGTACCCAGCAATGGGGAAGATGAACTGGTACCACATCAACGGCTGAGTCTACCATTTGTGAAATTAGGAAGCAGATTTTATTTCTTTGGTTGACTTCATGTTTTTTTTTAAACCCTCACAAACGTAAACTACTCTTTCTTAGATGGTAAGAAACCAGGTACAGAGGGAATCAATTACCCAAACTTTAATAGAAAGAAAAAAAATCCTTCCACAGTTTAGGTAAATCGGCTTAACTAATAAGTAACTAATTAACTTTCCACTTTTAAGACCAAATTCAGCTCAAATCAGATGGTGTTTTGAACACCACCCAAGAACTGACAACCCCTCTGAAACCAGTTATTCTCAATTATAATTGAAGGAGGATATCAGAGCCTCCAGATGGTCTAAGGGATGTTTTCAAAATGCAAGGGTGGGGGCGCCTGGGTGGCTCAGCGGTTAAGCGTCTGCCTTCGGCTCAGGGCGTGATCCCGGCGTTCTGGGATCGAGCCCCACATCAGGCTCCTCCACTATGAGCCTGCTTCTTCCTCTCCCACTCCCCCTGCTTGTGTTCCCTCTCTAGCTGGCTGTCTCTATCCTGTCGAATAAATAAATAAAATCTTTAAAAAAAAAAAAATGCAAGGGTGAGTTACATGCATGCCAGACAGTCCTTATCAAACAAAGGAGGGGGGTACTTGAAGGGAATGCACTACCAGAAATGCAGCAATCCTACCTCCAACTGCCTAACATATCACCAGTGTGGAGAACATAAATTCAGGATCCCTATTCTAAATGAACTAATGTAGATGAAAATTTCAGGGGGAGTGCCACGATTTCCCCAAACCAGCTAGTCTTTCCAGTCCCTTGTTCTGTAGAACTCATTGCAACTAAAGAATCTTCTGTCCCAGCACATCACCTTGTTTGGCACTAAATCACATGGCTTAAGTATGAAGATCCAAATGAGACTTTTCATTATAAATGCTTCCACTATCAAAGTGAGAAAACACATTCGAAAATGTGCCACATACTGTTACTGGGGGGAAAATCTTTACCCATTGCATCATTACCTTGAGTCTGACAACAGTTCTAAGCATAACATTTTAGAAGCACTTGGTGATTTAATGTTTAAATTGCTTCCTGAACAGTCCACATTGAAAATACAGTGCATTAAGCTTAATTTCTCTAAAGTTTTCATCCAGTGGCTGTCACCTTTCATGTAGGTCAAACTACAGATTTTTTACTAAAAAGTGAATCCTGCCAAAGCAGTTACATAAGTCAAGTTAGAGCTAAGAATCAAAGTTCACAAGAAATTTTTCAGAATGCTAACATTCAGGATCATAATTCTTTTCATTTTCATTTAATTTTTTTGTGATCTTTACTTTCTTTTTATAGATTCTCTCAGATTCTGGAAAGTTATCTGCTATTTCAAGGAATCACAAGTAGTATTAAAAACACTTCAGCTGTATCTAACCTATTGGTAGAACTATATAGAAGACAACTTTTCAGTTCAAATTCCCTTTGGAGTTACTCCACATAAACTCAAACAAAAATAAAAACAGAAATCTCTTGACATCTATTTTCTTTCAAAAATGTAAAAGACTCTCTATTTCTGCATTTCGTGCATCAAGCCTTCCTGGTAGCCAATGCTACAACAGTTATCTACTCCGCATTCCATTTCTTTACCCCTTCATTATGAAGCCACTTCGTTCAGGTTTCCAATCCTCCCCTTCCCTTCATTCTAAGTCCTAGGGATGGGCCCTATTTCATTCAAAACAACTTTGCCTTTGACTTCAAGAACTTAATGGCAGTCAGGACATGGAGACTACTAGGCACAAGCAGGCACACAGTAGCTGTTCGCCCCCCTTCCCCTGCCCATCTTAGGGGAAATCGAAGAACAGTGGCCTTCCCATGGCCTCCTGAATAAATCCCAACTTCAGCATTCAAGGCTCTCGACTCTTACTACTTTTTTAGCCCTTTCTCCTTTGCACACATCTCCTGCTCTAGCAGCTAGACACTTGGCCTTTGAAGAATACGCCCCTGCACTTTCCATTTCATATCCTTCGCCCAGCCTGTTCCTTTGCCTAGGAAAGAAAGCCCAAGCACTCCATGTCAGCCAATTCAAATCCTACTCAAAGTCCAGATCAAAAGTAACCTTTTCTATGAAGTCTTCCTTGATATCACCATTAATAAATAGCCCTCATCATATATCCCTCGTATCGTTAATCATTTTGCATGCTTACAGCCTGTTTTAGAACTGCAGGCTCCTCGAGGGCTGCAACCTCTTGTGCATCTTTGTCCTCCACCATCCCTCCCCACCAGACACCCAAATTCAGAGTGGTAGCTCAGTAAACATCTGTTGAACAAAGGAACATAATTGTTCGTTTCTGAGGGTGAAAAGTACTTCTACAGAACAGATTATCATGAAGGCTGAATTGTCCTTGGAAGTCTTTAAAAACATCCTAGGATAGCTGAGGAATAGTTCTGCTGAAGCAAAGGAAACAAATCGGATGACCTTGTAAGGCTGCTTCTGCAAATTACATCAACTCTTTAAAAGTACTGCCTAATAATTCAAAAACAAACTATACACAAACGCTATTTACAAAGAGCTATTTACAGCATTTATTATAATAGATGACAGTTAAGAACAGATTATTTTTACCAAAATTTTGGCTGCTCTTATAGTAATATTTATACCCTTTTCAGTTATATCCAAGGAATTATGCAAAAAAGTTCATTTACTCTAATTATTTCAGACTTTAAAGAAGTAGGACAGAGAAAAATGCTAACCCCTTCAATCGGGTAACCAGACAAAATTAATTTGGAAGCACAGACTCATGTCACTTAATTATTGTCTACACATCATCACCAAAAATATACCTACTGAACTCTAGGCAAGTTATCTGTAATTTTGATGATTTTCGTCACTGGCATTTATGGAAAAAGTACACGAAATTTTGTATTCCTTTCTCCCCAACTAAATAAATTTGAACAATTTAAGTCGACTAAAATGAAGTTACTTATCAGTTCATTATCAGTTCAAATAAGGCCACAAAACTATGGGAAACATACTGATATCTCCAGAAACAAACAAGGTTAGCCACAATATTCCATAAATAATTGAACCTGCTCTTTAAACAAAACCTTCAGAATAAATCTCAATAAATCTCATCAATTAAATGGGACAGAAAACTTGATTCCAAGGACAGTGCACTCAAAAAAGAAAAAGGCAGTGTATAAGATGAAAACCAGAGTTAAACATGATGGCTATTCATAGAAAATAAAATGTAAGAAAGATTTAACAGAGAGCAGAAAATGAAATAGTTTTTTAAAAACCATTAAGAAATTAACCACACGTTTAGTCTTTTTGTTCCAATATTTTTATACTCTATTTCCGTAAGCCAATTCAGAAGCTAGAGTACAAAAAAAATATATTTTCGAACATAGTGTATAGTTATTTTTAAAGCAAAGAGCACATTTTCAGTCAAACCTGCATATGCTTGTTAAAGGTTATGGTAAAGCTACAATTTAAAGTTTTCTCAATTTTTTTAAAGGCACCTCCATTTTTCCTGGGGCCGCCGGATAACGGAAACTGATTCTAAATACTGTTTCTCCCTGGACCCAGTAAGTGAGGGAGTGGATATCTAAAAAGCACAGCGGGGGTCAGAAGCAGGTCCCGGGTCCGCGGAAACCGAGCAGCGGTGCAGTTGCCTCTCGGATCTGGGACACCTTAGCCGCGCGGGGGGCGGGACGGGGGCGCGGGCGGAACAGCAGCCGTGCGGGTGGGCGCATGAGCCCCCGCCGACAGCAACGAATATGGCCCCTGGCAAAGTTGGGCTCGCAAGACCTGGCACAAGTCTCCCCGAGCCCCCCCGGCCCAGCCTGGCCCCACCGGGAGCAGACGGCTCGGGCTACTCACCGTGCAGAGAGAGCAGTAGCAGAGGCGCCAGCGGAGAGCCCGGAGAAGTCATCCCGGGGCTGCGGGGAGCGCGCCCGCCGCCCGCCCGGTTCCTCGTCGCGACGGCAGAGACGCGGGCCGGGCTCTCGGCGCCCTTGGGGCAGCCGGGTCCGCCCGGCGGGGCCGGGACCGTGGGACGCGCAGCCGAGGCAAGTGCTGCTCCCGCGCCGCCCCGCTTCGCGGACGCTGAGCTGCGACCAGGCGCGTCCCCGGCTGTCCGGCCTCGTCCCGCAGCGCCGCGGCCACCTCGCGCTGCCCCAGGACCCGACGGCCCGCCGCGCCGCCGGGGGAGCCACTCCCCCCCCAACTCTCGCCTAGCTAGTCCGGCAGCAGCCCGGCTCGGCTCCGCGCCGCCCACTCGCCCTGCTCGGTCTCCCGGGCAACCGCGGCTCCAGCGCGACGCCTGGCGGCCCACCCGCGGAGCGAGCGCGGCGCGCAGCTGGCGCTGGCACTGCCGCGGCCACCTGTGCGCGGTGCCGCCCACTCTCCCGCACGCCACTGTGAGAGCCGCTGGGGACTCTCCGGAGGCCGCCCTCCTGGCCTGCGGTCAAGGCCCACCCCTGCCCTGAACCACTCTCCAGACAGGGGTGTCAGTCTGGATCCCCAGAGTCCTCTAGGAAGGACTTTCCACAACCATCGTCCAGCAAGACTTTTTTCTATTGCCGTTTTCAGATGATTCCTATTTGTCCATTTCCTTTCTTCTGTAACCTACGTAATCTGGCAAAATTCTGATTCTGGCAAAATTAAGAATTGATGAAGTTTGTTCTATTCCATAGCTTTTTTTTCTTTTATTTCTCCGCACACCCACCCACTACCCTTTTTTCCTTAAAAGAGCGTAAGGGCTGTACCATGCCCCTCATTCCCCGTTTCTATCAAAGACACTACCATCTTCTCTTGCCCTTTTAGTAAAACTTATCTCAACTTCTAATATTTAAAATTAGCCGCTTTAAACGTTATGGCTTTCTTAAACTAATTTCAACTCTTTGTTCACTAGCGAGAGGGTGATTTTATTATGGTGATCGTTACTTTGGGTTTTTATTTTTTGTTTCCTGATTGTTTTGGTTGGGTGGAAAGAGAGACCTTCTCTGGCATCTGAAATTATTTTACTTAAATATCTACCTACTTCTCTTCTTATAAAAACTAATCTTCATTTATTTTCCGTTGGATCTCTGGTGTCTTAACGGCCCATGGTCACTTTCTGCTTCAGCCTCCAATGGGAACTTTCTAAAAATTTTGGACATACCTTCCCCGGGGGAATGTCAAACCATTCTGGTCAATTTCTACAGCAGCATAGATTAGGATTCTTGGGGCCACTCAGAAATTTTGAGCCCCCATGTGGCAGCTATAATACTCTCAGGGCAATTCAGAATGAAAACAGTATGCACAGGAGAAAGGCAAATATGTAAAACATCCATACATTGGACAACGATTGGAAGATATGAAAAATAACAGTATCAAGATGCTGGAATTATGGATGCACCTTTTTTTGGAAATTGGTGATGTTATAATTTTAAGTAAAAAAAAAGAGAACACATTAAGAAATGCCAATCACCTTTAATACCAATATCCTGAAAAGATAATAGTTTGATTATAAATTGAAGATGCTTCAACTTTGCTCACTACTTCCAATTTGTTAGAATCCCTTAGCATATCTCTAATGGCAAAAAAAGAATATGACGGTGTAGATTATTTGACATTAATAACAAAAATTTTAAATTTCAACTGTAATTTCATCGCTGGGCTCATTCTCATTCTTTTAAATTGCACAGCAAGGACTAGATTTTTTTTCTCCATCCAATTCAATTCTTCATTTGTCCTTTACATATTCCCACATTCAAACCCAGTCCCAAATAGGGCATGAGTAATATAAAATAGGGTTTTTTTTAAAGATTTTATTTATTTATTTATTTATTTGACAGAAAGAGAGAGAGATCATGAGCAGGGGGGAGCGGCAGAGGGAGAAGCCGACCCCCTGCTGAGCAGCGAGCCCAATACCGGGCTCAGTCCCAGGATCCTGGGATCATGACCTGAGCCAGAGGCAGACACTTAACCGACTGAGCCACCCAAGCACCCACTTAAGAGTAATATCAAGAGAAAAGCAAGAAGGCTGTCAAATGGCAGGTGTTACTCAGAATAGGTCTTCATGTCGCTATAACCCCAGGTTTAAATATTGAGATAAAATATTCATTCTTTAATTAAATAAATAACCTAATAATCTAGGATGAAAAGCCCTGATAAAGCAAGTTGCCTGATACATTTCTTAACACATCTATTCAAGTATTTACTAAGTATCTACACTGTGTAAGACACAGTTAACTTGAGGGTTAAGCATAAAGTGTAAGATATGACCCCCACCCTTCAAAAAACTTACAGCAGTACATGGAATATATCCTCAAGGTCATGAATTAGAGCAAGTGAGCTCGCTCTCCTGCCTCTATGTCACCATAGTGTACTTCTACCTTCTACCACAGGAGCTGGTGAGTTATTAAAAGCAGTAGCTCTTTTTGTAGAAAAAGAAATGTAGCTTCTGAAGGGAGAGTGGGAATGATCCGATTTCAGGCAGCCGTCTGGTGGCTCAGACGCTCAGGGGCAGATGGTAGATGATGGACTCACAGGAAGCAGATTGGGGGTACTGGAAACTCCAAGTGCCATTCACAGAGCATTCCAAAAGGACACTCTCACAGGAAACAGAGAAAAAAATGTGTTTTGATTTACAGAGATAACACCACTGGCATGTATTTCGAGTCAATTTGTTATTAGCAATGATGAGTTCCACCACCTCTTTCATCCTAATCTGTTTTATGACCACAGTAGGATTTCTTTAAATCTCTTAAGTATTCTAAGTTCTAAAGCAACAGACAACATCTTACATTTGTATAATACTTTATAAACTTCAAAATGTTTTCACATATATTATCTGCTCTGATCTTCACAGCAATATCCCGGGGTGGGTAAGGCAGTTCTTATTACCCCCTCTTCACATATTAAGACACTGAGTCACAAAAAGATCAAGGGATTGCAAATACCAAGGCAAAACTGAAACCAAGGTCTTCTGACATTCGTGCTATTGTTTCCCACCACACCACAAAGTCTTTCTCTTTTATCTCTTTACAGACCAACATCTGAAGAAATTTATTTAAACCATAGTATCTTAAAGCTGTCTGTCGTCACCTGTCGACAACAACACTGCTGTCTGTCGTAACCTGTCGACAACAACACTGCTATTGTCACCTCAAATGTATCCCCCCTCCATACCACCCCTACCATTTCCACCCTACCCCCACATAAGTAGCCCATAAAACTTCAGCCATCTTGGTCCCACCCCCACCTCTAAGGTTGCTATGGTTGGTCTATCTGACCAAGGAAGAAATGGAGAGGGGAATGTCTGGGACCAGGAACCCTAGGGTAAAAGGCTGTGAAAGACTGTAGTAATAATCTTGGCTAGAAAACATTGATGACATGAGAATATGATCAATTTCTAAATATCTAAATATGGATTATCCAAATCCAAATGTAATCCTAGACCAGCTTCTATTCTCAACCCGTCAAAATGCTGGATCATCTCTCTACAATCAGTTACTCTGCATTCAAGAATGGAAAATTAATTTTAATATTAGCTTAGGAGAAAAACAATTAAGAAAGAAAAATGGAGGGAATTATAAGGCTTTCCAAAGCCAAATATAAATTATTTTTAATTAGCTACTTTAAATTATTAATAGCACCTATCCCTCTTCATTTATGTATATAATTAAAAGTTAATTGCATTTAAGTTTTTGAAGATGATTGTCTATGGAATATTTTATAAGAATATCATTCTTAAAGTTAGAAAATACTTTTGGTCCTTGTTTGAGCCAGTAACTCATTCTGTAACTATTTTAATCGAGCTGCTTAGGACCATATATAACCTAGAGCTTGGTCCTTATAAAAGTAAAATTTGAAAGGAATTGTTCCCGTTTCCCCTTTCTGAAGAGGCAGTTAAGGCTCTAAAGTAACGATAGGGGAGCCAGGCTCCGTCTCATCAGTTAAGTATCAGACTCTTGATTTCAGCTCAGGTCATGATCTCGGGGTCCTGAAATCGAGCCCAGCCTAGGGCTACATGCTCAGTGTGGAGTCTGCTTGAGACTCTCTCCCTCTGCACCTGCCACCCCCCCACTCGTGCATTCTCTCTCTCTCTCTCAAATAAATAGATAGATAAATAAATAAATAAAATAATAATAAAGGAGTGGAGAAGATAATAATGGAATCATTAGAGTAATTAGCAAGCCAATAACTATTTATTCTATGTTAAGATATAAAGAAACCATTTAATATTTTAAAACCTCCTACTCAAATGTTTGATCAATTTATAACCTAGATATATTGACAGTTTAGTCTTTCTGATATCTGTTTTGTCAGTTTCTGCCCAGTCCTCTGGTAGAGCAGTGCTAGATAGGTTTTACACAAAGGTAAGCAGATTTCCATCCCCGTCACCATAGCCTACTCCCTATCACCACTTTGAATATTGCTGAAGCAAAGTTTCACATCTTCATCCATTTGGGGAAAAGTTGATTCATTTCCTTGAAATCCTTTTACTATGAACACATTTATTTTCAGGCAAAGTTACTCTCTGAGCAGGGCCCATTAGGACAAAATGCTGCTGAATTCATTCTAACAGCAAATCTAAAATGGTGCCACAATAATCTTTAGGACTTGAAAAAGGAAATAGCACAAGAAGCATTTTATGTTACCTCAATTCTTTGTATTCTCTTTCTAATAATGCAAGGAAAATAATTTTCAAATATTCTTCAAAGTCTCTACCAGTATTCAATAATCCAAATTAATCTCTTTGAACCTCTCACTTGATTTTATATATTTGGTACTGGGAGTCACTTATTTCAGTTGGCTCAAACTCTGAGTCTTCCAAAGAAGTTTTCCATAGAACTTTAAAGTACAGTTCAACTTTTATTTCTGGCAGCAAAACAGAGTGGAGACCTTAACTTACAAAAGAAATGTGAGATTATATATTTTTAACCTTAAATTAATTGATGAATCCTCAATAAAACAGGGGAAAGTCAAGCCAGAAGCTACATGGAAAAAGAATTCCTCAACAGTCTATTCTCAACACAGCATCCAGAACAATCCTGTTGAATCAGATCAGATCACTCTTGTGCCTGATGACTTCCTGTCTCACCCACAGTGAAAGTAGAAGTCTTTACTATAAACTACAGGGCTTGTGTTAGATTTCTATTGCTGCTATAACAAATCACTGCAAATCTAGTGGTATAAGACAACACAAATTTATTATCTTATAGGTCTGAGGTCAGAAGTCTAAAATGGGTCTCACTGGGCTAAGATTAAGATGGCTGTAGGGCTGTGTTTCTTTCTGGAGAATCCTTTCCCTTACCCTCTCTGGCTTCTAGAATCCACCTGCTTTCCTGGGCTTATGGCCCCCTTCCTCCATCTTCAAAGTCACCAACATTAGGCCATGTCCTTCGCACATTGCTGTCTCTCTGACTCTCTCCCTTGCCTTTTCTTCCACATCTAAGGACTCTTGTGATTACAGTGGGTCCACCTGGATAATCTAGGAGAATCTCTTCATCTCCAGGTCAGTTGAAAAGCAACCTTAATGCCATTTGCAACCTTAATTCCCTTTTTCCAAGTAAGGGAACATATTCTCAGGTTCTGGGAATTAGGAAGTGGGTATCTTTTTGGGGGGGGAGCATTTTCAGCTTACCACAAGGCCCAACTTGATCTAGTCCCCCCTTATTTGTCTAATTGCTTCTATTTTCCCCTAATTCACTCAGTTCTCACTACAATGACCTCCTCAATGTTCCTTGAACAAACAGGAGCATGTTTGTCTTGGAACCAATAAAATCATTCTTTCCTAGATTTTGCATAGCTCTCCTTTCACTTCCTGTGGGTCTTTTCTCACATGTCACCTGAAGTGAGGCCTTTGCCAACCATCTTATCTAAAATTTAAAATGAGAGAAAGAGAGATCTTAAATAATATCATAATTAAAAAGGAGACATCACTACAGATGCTATAGAGATTAAAAAGATAAGGAGAATATTGAAAATTTTTATGCTGATAAATTTGAAAGCTTAGAAGAAAGGGACAAATTCCTAGAGAAATATAACTTAGCAATACTTTCTTAAAAATAAACAGAAAATACGAATAGTCCCATATAATTAAGGTAATTAAAGCAATAGTTTAAAATCTTCCTGAAAATAGAACTACAAACGATTTTATCAGGAAGTTTCACCAAATGTTCAGGAAACAAAAAACTCCAATCTTTTGCAAACTACTTGACAATACAGAAAAAGGAAACTCTCTTCAACTCATTTTGTGATGCTAGCATTATATTGATTACCAAATACTGACTCATGCAAATGAATATTAGCAAATCAAGTTCAGTGATATATTTAAAAAGGGTAATTAATTCGTCACACCAACTGGATTTATTTCGGGAATGTAAGATTGGTTTAACATGTGAAAATTAATGTTATTCATTACATTGAAAGATTAAGAAAAAGAAATCATATGATCATTTCATTAAGGGCACACTGAAGGCAAAGCTTTGAGATGTGGATGCTACTCTCAGGGAACAGTAAAAGCAGTATGAAGAAGCTTGGGGTGGGAGAATACTTTTAATGGTACTACATTGCTTAAAGAAAGAAGATAAGATACTTAAATCCCAAAATTCTGGACTCAAGGCCTGGACTGAAACTTAAGTATTTTCAAAGAATGTGCTAAAAGAATCTTACCTCTTAAAGATGCAGAGTTGACATAGCTATGGCCTAATAATTAGTTTCAGAAATAATGTCTGTATCCTCTATCTCTATCTCCTTCCTTGCTGTGTCATTTATATATTTACACTTTCAACTAACCTTCTGTTTCTTTCCTCTTCTTGTTTTATTTAGGGTGTGATGGTGGTAGGTAATTTTATGGTCAGCCCACAGACTGAGGAATCTCAGGACATAAGAACAACCTAAAAAGAATAGATATCACCACTGCACTTAAATCTGGGAACCATAAATAATAAAAAGACTTTGGGGGTGCCTGGGTGGCTCAGTCGGTTGGGCGTCTGCCTATGGCTCAGGTCATGGTCCCGGGGTCCTGGGGTTGAGCCCCATATCAGTCTCCCTGCTCAGTGGGAAATCTGCTTCTCCCTCTCCCTCTGTCCCTGCCCCCCACTCATGCTCTCTCTCTCTCTCTCTCTCAAATAAATAAAGTCTTTAGGAAAAGGAGGAGGAGGAGGAGGAGGAGGGGGAGGGGGAGGGGGAGGAGGAGGAGGAGGAGGAGGAGGAGGAGGAGGAGGAGGAGGAGGAGGAGACGACTTTGGATTGTCTCCTAAGGTAGAATTGAGTGATTTTATAGTTGTAAGAAGATACACATATTATGTATTTTTAAAATATAAATATAAGGAAAAAAATATTGGTAGATGTTGGGCATTTGAAGGAGTAGACTCTGGGGAAGATTGCTAAGTATTTTTTGACTGCTAAGCATCAAGACTCTCAGTGTTCAAGAATTCCCCAGTTTTATTCTCACTGAGAACCAAAGTGTACCTTCTACTGCAGAAGCCAAAAATGCTTCCTGACCTCCTAGCAACTACACTGTGCTCACATAACATGAGGTTTAGCCAATTGGAGAGGCTCACCTCTGGACTGTAAATCTTGAGTAGGTATCACAAAAATTCAGGGGTAACAAAGGGATAAGAATAAACAAGGGATAAAGAAGAATTAATTCGACTGTCCACTGAACAGAGGCAGTTGTGGCTATGATGCCATCCAGCACCTGGTGCCAGCACTGGTGGTCCCTGGACTGTTCCTATGACGTAATTCTGTGACCTAGCCTCCTTTGGTTGCTGCTTGTTTTCTGACCCTGGAGACTTCCCGTCTTTTCTATAAGCTACCCAACATCCTGGACCTTTCCTGCTTTAATTAACCGCCATCACTTTCTATCACTAGCCACCAAGAACATTGTCTTCAGAGTTAAAGTGTTCTGAGGTTCTTTCCTTTCTAGAAGGAGGTTAGAGATATTCGTGAACTTCTACTTCAAAGAGGGTGAGGTCCTACTTGATTAGAGCCGAGATTATCTTCCTAAAGAGGTAACATCTCGACTAGTAGTCAAAAAATACGAAGAAACAAGCCATGAAAAGAACCAGGAATTGTAAAAAGATGGCCTCCAGTCTGGTAACATATCTGATCAGCATGTGGATCAGAGCCAGTGTTGCATGTATGTTTCAGATTTGAATTCAGTCGTATTTATGCGTACTTGCTACGTGCTGGCACCATGCTATCTGCTTTAACATACAGAGTCTCATTTAAATCCTGTCAACAACCCTGTGAGATGGATAGTTTTCCCCTCATTTTTCCAGATGAATAAAACCAAGATTTAGAGAAACTTTAAGCTTCTAGGTCAAAAACATACAGCTTTTGGGGCGCCTGGGTGGCACAGCGGTTGGGCGTCTGCCTTCGGCTCAGGGCATGGTCCCGGAGTTCTGGGATCGAGCCCCACATCAGGCTCCTCTGCTATGAGCCTGCTTCTTCCTCTCCCACTCCCCCTGCTTGTGTTCCCTCTCTTGCTGGCTGTCTCTCTCTCTGTCGAATAAATAAATAAAATCTTAAAAAAAAAAAAATACAGCTTTTAAGTAGTAAAACCCAAATGGTAAAACCCCACCTTTCTGACTGTAAGGGCAGTATTCTTTCCACTATACCCTAATACCTCTATTTGAATGAGCAACCTGATTGGCAGTTTGTAACTGGTTCTATTTCTGCTACTTTTTAGCACTAAAGAATTGTTTGTTCAGATTTTAGCCTGTCTTCTGACTCTCTTAAGGAACACTCTTCCTTAAAAGGTACTTACACAATTCAGTGGATACCACCACCCCTTAAAAATTAATATTAAATTTTATAGTTAGTGTGCTTGAAAGATTAAATAATACCTGGATTTTATGTGCTATTAATAATAAAATCAGTAATAACCCATAAAAATTGGAACTCAAATTAAAAACAGTGAGCCATGCTGTGTTTCTATGGAAACACAACGAAGAAAATATTAGATGGCCTAAAAGATATTTAATTTCAATAAGTTGGTTCACAGCTTTAATATCATTTTAGAAAATCCGTATATATGTAATCATTATTACCCAAATCCACACGCTAATACTATGTATTCCTAAAGGAAGAGTATTAGACCTTTCTTTGTGCAGCATTTCAGATCTTCTCAGCCCCACCTCTTATTCCAGCCTCTGCCTCAGGCTCAGATCAGCTTCTCACAGATACAATCTGACAGTAGCTTGCTTCGCTATTGCCTACACCAAAGTAGCTCTCCCTACTCAGGACACTGCTGCTTGGGACATGGGCAGGGGTCTGGTGGGACTGATGTGTGTAACCTAGAAGCACAAGGATGTCCATACTTATGGGGCCACTCTTGACCCGTGTGGGATGGGAGCCAATGGATAAGCCTACCGTCTTGCATTCTCCAAGGGGGGCAGTTCTTAGTCCCTCACGCTCCTCAGAAGGCCCCGGCATGATCAACAGTAACCAAAACACAATGAATACATCCTTGACTGGCTTTTCCTCCCTCTCTTTTTTCATTCCCTCACCAAGTAACCCTGCTCCCTGAAATTACTTCCTAATTAAACTAACTCTACATAAACCTTTGTCTCAGGAGAAACTTTCAGGGGAACCTAGGCTAACAGACCTACCCTTAGGTAGATTTTATATGCCTGTATATATGCTTCTTACCAAGATTCTATTACGTTGTTTTTTTTAATAGCCAGCTCTTTCCAAATTACATACCAAAACTATGGAATAGTACACTTCCTCTTGTCCTAGAGATTTGCTCAGGTCTCTGTAATGTATCTTTCCTGAAACCTAGAAGCAAACAAGGCAAATACAAAACACAGCATTGCATTTGAAATTCTAAATGATAAAAGGTTTGCTCAATGTCAACTCTGTTACATATATTTTTAAATAAACTTTGGAAAGACACTTAACCTCTCTAGGCTTCAACTATAACCTTTGTAAAAATGGAATATAGGGGCACCTGGGTGGCTCAATCAGTTAAGCATCTGCCCTTAGCTCAGGTCATGATCCCAGGGTCCTGAGATTGAGCCCCTGGTGGAGCCCAACCCCTGCTTAGGGGTCCCTGCTCAGTGGGGAGGTTGCTTCTCCCTCTCCCTCTGCCCCTACCCCGCTCACCAAGGCACATGCTCCTGCTCTCTCTCTCTCTCTCTCTCTCTCAAATAAATAAATAAATAAATAAAATCTTTTAAAAAAAGGAATATAATTCTCACCTCACAGGTTATTATAAGAATCCAATAAGATAATATATGTGAAAATGCCCACTACAACCTCTGAGAGATAATCAACCTAGCAAGTAATGTTAGCTGCTATTGTTATTATCATTATTTGTAGATTATTGATTTTATTATTTATAAATTATTGATTTTATTATTGGTTTTATGTTTGAAAGTCCACCCTCATGGGCATAAAACATCCATTTCATGGACTTAATATTCCCACCAAAAATTTTTCATTGCATTGTATTTTGTAGCCATTAAGCAAACATTTGAATTCATTTAATTCTCAGAATCAAGATAACTTCACAGAATAAACTGAAAAGACCTCTGGACAGATCTTTGAAATGAGAGACTTTAAGGCATTATTGCTTTAACAAACACCTATGCCTCACAACCAACCCTACCCTGTCCTTCCACCTTTAATGAATGTACCTAGGTCTACAGTCCTTCATCAATTCGACAAGTACAGAGAAATCCCCATACTATGTGTTAAGTGGAAATGAAGCAATTAGATCATATAAAATGCATGTTTGCATTATTATGAGGTTAATAAAATGACTGGGTTAATAAATTGGCTAGCTGGTCAGGAGTTCCAGAGGTCCTATTGCTGGAGCCAGATCCACTCCTGTCCTAGCTGTGGTTTAGCGCCACCTGGTGGCACATTAAACTAAAGCTTGGCTACTGATGGAAATTTTGGTGGGGCCTGTGTTACTGGTACTCCACAGCAATATCAGTCATTCCAGGAATACTGAGTTGGCACTTGTTTCACTACCTTGTTGTGAACATACATGGACATGCCGTAGGCTTCCTAAGACATAACTGCCTCCCATTTAACCTTCTAACCTCACCCCACCACGTCCTCCCTTAAAAAGTAAGCACTTTAGCCTCCACCCCATCCTGGTACCTCCAATATGCAAAAGGACTGAACATAGGACAGGAATTAATAGCCAATTCCATTCTACGTTAATTCTCATTATTTATGAGGCATAGTATAATGTGGTTTTACAGTATTTACATATCCCAGGCCCTGTCCAAGTCTCTGGTGATATATTAAGCAGCAAAAATCAAAAGATCTTTGCTCTTATGAAACCTCCAGTTTAGTGGAAAATGCAGAAATTTACATGTAATCCTGCAAACAAATGCAACAGTGGTATGAAGGAGACAGTTTAGGTACTGAAGCAGGACTGTAACAGAATTCAAAATAGTTGAAGAGATCTGGAAAGAATGCTCTGAAAAAACGATTCCTCTAAAAAGATGGAAGGTTAATCAACAATGGAGAAGTAGGTAATTTCTGACTTAAGCAACAGAATGTGTAACTAATATATTTTGAAATGATTAAAATTATGCATTTTTAACTTGCCTTTTTTTAAAGATTTTTTTTATTTATTTGACAGAGGGAGACACAGCGAGAGAGGGAACACAAGAAGGGGGAGAAGGAGAGGGAGAAGCAGGCTCCCTGCTCAGCATGCAGGGCTCAATCCCAGGACCCTGGGATCACGCCCTGAGCTGAAGGCAGATGCTTAACTACTGAGCCACCCAGGCACCCCTCCCTTTGTAAATCATACTTTCCTTCAATCTTTCCCCCTTTTATGTAAAACCATGAGTTTTGTTGTGCAGAAGACAGAATAGGCACCTGGGGAGGGAAAGCATTGTTCTTTTGCTTTGAGAATGATGGTTACTTCTTTGAGCCCATGGCAAGGTCACTTTCTAGTAGCCAGGCTTCAAGAGAGGGAAAATTCTACCTACTTTTGTTGTCATCATTATTGCTTATAGTTTTATTTGTTTTTAATTCAAATACCTCCTTTTTAAGCATGAAGAGACAAGTCAGATGGATTCAAACAAAAGGATTCTATTGTTAAGTCACCCTAAAGACAGGTCAAGTTTACATAAATGAGGTTACAACCCTATCAAGAAGGCTAGGGAAGCTCTTCAAAGAAGAACCAAGGAAGAGAAAGAGAGAGAAGGTGAGGAAGTCCAACTGGAGTGCCTTCACTTTCTCTGACAGGTGCAACAGTTCAGCGTGGCACTACTGCAATTTAGAAAGTGAGTTGTGGGAGAGGGATGGCTGGGGAAAAAGTGTTGATGGGTAGAGACTAGAAGATGGTAGCACAGAACTGCGCATACTCCATGACAGTGTTGAAGAAAAGACAGATTAGAGTTATTATCATGTTCTTGATAAGGGGGATAAGGGAGAGTGGGATAAGGGAGGCACTCTCAGACGCCAAGAACACTGGTGAGTCCTCACATTGGAACGAAATGCCCACAGATGAAGGACTACAAGGTCAGAAAGATGTTCTCCCACATTTTCTTCTAAAAACATTATTGTTTTGTCTTTCACATTTATATCTATAACCCATATGGATTTGATTTTTGTGCATGGGTGGGAGGTAGAGATAGCCAGTTAACCCAGCACCATTGATTGAAAAGGCTAGCCTTTCCTTACCGAACTACAGTGTAGCCTTTCTCATAAATGAGATGATTGCATATGTGTGCGGTTTGATTCCTCTATTCTGTTCTCATCGATCAACTTCTCTATTCTAGCTCCAATATTACACTACCTTAATTACTGTAGGTATATAATAGTCACGATATCTGTGGTGTAAATCCTCCAGTTTTTTCCTTTTTTTTTTTTCTGTTTTGATTTTCTTAAGACCACCTTGTTTATTCTTGCTTCTTTGCATTTCCAGGTAAATTTTAGAACCAGCACCTAAATTTCCACAATAAAATCTCCTGGGATTTTGATTGGGATTAGATTAATTTAGGGAAAACGGTATCTTTATATTTGTTCTTCCAATCCAAGAACATGCCAGATCAAGCAAGGCAGTTAGGGTTCTTTCATTTCTCACAATCATATTTGGTAGCTACTTGTCCACTTTTAGTTATATTTCCAGTTAAATTTATCCCTAAATTTAGTTGACTTTAACCCTTTGATTCTATTGTCAATGGTATTATATTTCAAATTTCATTTTCTATTTATTTTTTTCCTGGTATATAGAAAAGCATTAACTCTGTACATCTTATTTACAACAATCTTCCTAAGTTCACTTATTGATTTTAATAGTTTGTAGAGTCTTTTGAATGGTCTACATACACAATCATGTCATCTGAAAATAATCTTATTTCTTCTTTTCCAATCCTTAAATCTTTCTCTCACCTTATTGCACTTCCAAAGGCCTCCAGAACATGTTGAATGGAAGTGTGGAGAGTAGACCTCCTTGTCTCACATCCAATATCAGAGGAAGAGTTGTGAATATTTCATCACTTAATATGATGTCTCCTATGGGTTTTTTAACAAATATATTTATCAAATTAAGAAAATTCTATTTTATTCCATGTTTGCCAAGATTTTTTAAAAATCATTAATGTCTCTTAAATTTTCTTTTCTTTTTTTTTTTTAAGATTTTATTTATTTATTTGACAGAGATAGAGACAGCCAGCGAGAGAGGGAACACAAGCAGGGGGAGTGGGAGAGGAAGACGCAGGCTCATAACAGAGGAGCCTGATGTGGGGCTCGATCCCACAAAACGCCGGGATCACGCCCTGAGCCGAAGGCAGACGCTTAACCGCTGTGCCACCCAGGCGCCCCTGTCTCTTAAATTTTCTGAAATGCTTTCTCTGTGTTTGTTGCAATGAGCATGACCTTCTTTTTTCTTGATAATGGGTAAGTTACCTTAATTGAGTTGTGAATACTAAGCTACCATTGTGTCTGTGAAATAAACCTATTATTCATGTGGTATTATCCTTTTTACATGTAACTGGATTTTTTAAAGTGCTTCATTCAGAATTTTTGCATCTACATTCATGAAAAAGATTAACCGATAATTTTCTTTTCTTGTAATATCCTTGTCAGGTTTAAGAGTCAGGGTTATACTGACCTCATATAAAGTAAGAAGGTATTCTTCTGTCTCTATTTTAAAAAAGAATATGTGAAAGACTGGTTTTGTTTCTTCCATAAATATTTGTGAGAATTTACTTGTGTATCCATCAAACCTGGGTTTTCATTATGTAAAGTTGTTTATTCAATCTTTTTAATAAAATTACACTATTCACGTTTTCTACTTATTCTCTGGCAGTTTTGGTTAGTTGTTATTCTTCAAAAATCTATCCATTTTATCCAAATTTATTGGCTCCAAATTCATAATAGTCTCTGTGTATATGTGATGTCTACAAAATCCATAGTAATATCATCTTTTTAATAACCCATGCAGGTAATTTGTATTTACCTTTTTGTTACGATGGTGGAAAATAATAGGATAATAGTTAGGGTCCACCAGGATTAAATAATCCAAGATGATATACTCATTTCAAAATCCCAATTCAATTACATCTGGGAAAACCCTTTTTCCAAACAAGATACCACTCGGAGGTTTCAAGGACTATGACAGGGATATGTCACCTTGGGCATCACCATCCAGCCCATTACACCTTGGTTTGCAGCACTATTATGGTGAGGTGCAGTATTCTTTGTAGTTATCATGCTTGTAGTCGGCTGAGTTCTTTAATCCATGGCTTGATTTATTTTAGAAGTTTGGGATATGCTCAGCTATAATCTCTACTAAGGTTGCTTCCACCCCATTCTATTCTCTCTTCCTGAGTTTCTAACATATTTTAGAGTTTCTGAGTATAACTCACATGAAGAGTGCAATACAACTAGCTTGTGCCAGCTTGCCAAAGTCAATTGTTAAATATTCAGGTATTTTGTGGCATGGCTATTAAATCATTGGTTGTTTGAAATTAGCCATGGTGATAGTATTTATACCATGGCAGTAAGTTGTATCATTACAAATCAAGACTTTCTTTTTTCAGAGAGCTGGATTACAATCCACATTTGTTACACTGTTTTGTTCTTTCCATTCTTGTGTCTCTCTATGCTTCAACTTGGATATTTTCGTTTTAATTGTCTTCCAGTTTATTAATTCTGTGTTCATCTGTGTCCAATCTCATAAAACCTATTTATTGAGTTCTTAGTTTCAGATATTGTATTTTTTAGTTGTATATGTCCATTTTACTTTTTTATAGATTACAAATCTCTGGTGAGATTTTCCATCATTTCATCTCTTTGGCCATGTTTTCCTTTATTTTCTTAAACATATTAATCATAGTTATTATAAATTCCTTGTCTGAAAAGTTCAATATCTAGACTATCTGTGGCCCTACTTGATTGTCCTCTTTTTCTCCTAATTATAGGCTTTATTTGTCTTGCCTCCCTGTGTGCCTAGTAGATTTTTATGGTATGTCAAAACTCTGTGTGTTTGGGTGTTATACGCAACTAATGAATCATCGAACTTTACATCGGAAACTGGGGATGTACCGTCTGGTGACTAACATAATATAATAAAAAAACATTAAAAAAAAAAAAAACCCTCTATGTGTTATCCTTCACCAAAGAGGGTTTTTCCTGTCCTGTACTAGTATTTAGGAGGAGGGGCTGATTGCCTCAATCCAATCATGTACTGATTAGGTTGGGACTAAGTTTCAGTTTTAGTAAGACTCAGGTCTACCTCTGATTCCCCTCTTTTCCTCAGGCTTTCCTGACCTGTTTATTGAAAGCCTGGTAAGTTTCCATCTCTTCAGCTCTAGCAAACTGTGAATGACCCAGCTCTACCTTTCCAAAGTTCTCAGCCCAGCTCTTCAGTCTCCTGAGCCTACATTTTAAAATCTGGCAAACGTCTTAAGGGGGAGCCCAGCTGTGCATTTGAGGCACGTCCCCTCCCATGGGAGGTCATTGTTTCCTAAGTATCATGAGATGGCAGGGGATTTCACTCTGCCTTTTAGAAGCTTTCAGCTTAACTCTCCAGCTACCTGTACAGAACCAAAACTTGGCTAATGTCCTGTGAGGGAAACCAGACATGCATTTAATGTGCTTCAAATTTCCTTTTTTTTTCACTCCAGCCCTGCATGACCACTAAAAATTTTATACATTTCTCTTTCTATTAGCAGAGTCTTCTGCCTAGGCCACAATAGATCCGCAGCCCATGCCCAGAGCTGGCAGATGACTCCAGGAAGAGAAGTGGCTATTGTTCATCCACCTACCTGAGAACGTTCTTTCCTCTCTGGAATTTTAGTATCATAAACTTGCTTTTACAGCTCTCTGAAACCTTTAGAAATACATTTTTAATTTGCACGGCTTTTGCAACAGAAACACTGGCCTGCCACTATCTGCCACATCATACCTATTAGTAGAAGTCCCAACACTTAAGGTTTTAAAAAAATATCCTCAGGCAATTCTAATTAGCAGCCAATCTAAAGCAGCAATGACCTCATAAAGAAAACTATTACAAGACTGAGGTCTGAGTTGAGGTATCTTAGGAGGTACCTAGGCTTTCCCTTACCTCTACAAGATTAATAGACCCACATCCATTATGCGTTTCATGTTTCACTGGGAAAAAAAGAAAAAAGTCCATAGAGCCATAAAGGCATACTAACCATGGGTCACTCACTTTTAAGACGTATTCCTGAAAGTTCCAACCTTAAACTTCCATTTGTACATCATTGAACTGAACTGTATCACTTGCCTACTTCTATTTATAAAGAAGGCAGGGAAATGTAATATTTGTTAACCTGAATACAATATCGCCCCCAAGAAAACTGGGCTTCCCTTACTAAAGAAAAATAAGAGAATGGATATTAGGTGAGCAGCTAGCAATCTCTACTACAGTCCCTTTCTTAGCATTTTTAGCTTCTTTCTTATCTAACTAATTCTTCTCTATAATTGCACACGAGAAAAATTATTTTCTGCTCCAAATACCTTATCAAGAGCCCAGTGAGTTCTTCCATTTCATATTTGCATGCAAAATACATGACTTCCATATCTGCAGTAATCCTTTATCAATGAGACAGAAATAATTTTACCGACATGCTTCTTTGTCATTCAGTTCTTTACTCAAATAAGAAAATTTCAAATGAAGAATTAATTTTCAAATGAAGAAAACAATCCCATTCACAATTATATCAAAAAGAATAAAATACTAGAAATAGATTTAACCAGGGAGGTGAAAGACTTGTACTCCGGAAACTCTAAGAAATTGATGGAAGAAATTGAAGATGATATAAATAAATGGAAAGATATTCCATGCTCATGGATTGGAATAATTATTATTTTTTAAATGTCCATATTACCTAAAGCAACCTAAAGATCCAATGCAATCCCTATCAAAATCCCAATGGCATTTTTCACAGAACTAGAACAAATAATTCTAAAATTTATATGGAACCACAAAAGATCCTGAATAGCCAAAACAATCTTGAGAAAGAACAAAGCCAAATCACTCCTTAATTTCAAAATGTACTCCAAAGCTATAGTAATCAAAACAGTATGGTACTGGAACAAAAACAGACACATAGATTAATGGAACAGACTAGAGAGCCAAGAAATAAACCATATGTGGTCAATTAATTTTTGACAAAGGAGTAAGAATGTATAATGGGGAAAGGAAAACATCTTTGGTAAATGGTATTGGAAAAACTGGACAGCTACATGCAAAAGAATAAAATTGTACCACTATCTCCCACCCTATACAAAAATTAACTCAAAATTGATTAAAGCCTTGAATGTAAGACCTGAAACCATAAAACTCCTAGAGGAGAACATAAGCAGTAAGCTTCTTGATATTGGTCTTAGCAATGTTCCTTTGGATCTGACTCCAAAGGCAAGGGGAACAAAAGTAAAAATAAACAAATGGAAATATATCAAACTAAAAAGCTTATGCACAGTGAAGAAAACCATCAACAAAACAAAAAAAGCAACCTACTGAATGGAAAAAGGCATTTACAAATCATGTATCTGATAAGACATTAATATCCAAAATATATAAAGAACTCATACAAGTCATTAACAAAAAATAAACAATCCAATTTAAAAATGGGCAGAAGATCTGAATAGACATTTTTCCAAAGAAGACATCCAGATGGCCAACAATCACATAAAATGATGCTCAAAAAGACAAGAAATAACAAGTGTTGGCAAGGATGTGGAAAGAAGTGAACCCTTGTGTACTGTTGGTAGGAATGTAAATTGGTGCAACCACTATGGAATACAGTATGGAGGTTCCTCAAAAAATTAAAAATAGAATTACCATATGATCCAGGAATTCCACTACTGTGTATTTATCCAAAGAAAACAAAAACACTAACCTGAACAGATATTTTCATAGCAGCGTTATTCACAATAGTCGAGATATGGAAACAACCCAAGTGTTCATTGATGTATGAATGGATAAAGAAGATGTGGTGTGTGTGTAATATATGATTTTATATGCATATATTATATATTTATTTTATATACATATATACAAATATTTTTATATATACATATATATTTATATAATGTATATATTGTATATATACATATATACAAATACATTTATTTTATATATACATATAATATATATTTTTATATATTATCATTTTATACATAAATATATATTTTGCTTGACTTATTTCACTTAGCATAATCTCCACCAGTCCCGTCCATGTTGCTGCAAATGTTGGGTAATCATTCTTTCTGATGGCTGAGTAATATTCCATTGTATATACGGACCACATCTTCTTAATCCAGTCATCTGTTGAAGGGCGTCTCGGCTCCTTCCACAATTTAGCTATTGTGGACAATGCTGCTATGAACATTGGGGTGCATATGGCCCTTCTCTTCACTACGTCTGTGTCTTTGGCGTAAATATCCAGTAGTGCAATTGCTGGATCATAGGGCAGCTCAATTTTTAACTTTTTAAGGGACCTCCACACTGTTTTCCAAAGTGGCTGTACCAACTTGCATTCCCACCAAGAGTGTAAGAGGGATCCCCTTTCTCCACATCCTCTCCAACATTTGTTGTTTCTTGCCTTGTCAATTTTTGCCATTCTAACTGGCATAAGGCGGTATCTCAATGTGGTTTTGATTTGAATTTCCCTGCTGGCTAATGATTTTGAACATTTTTTCATGTCTGTTAGCCATTTGTATTTCTTCATTGGAAAAATGTCTGTTCATATCTTCTGCCCATAAGTCAAGCAGAGAAAGACTACTATCATATGGTTTCTCTCATTATGGAACATAAGAAATAGCAGGAAGATCGGTAGGAGAAGGAAGGGAAGAATGAAGGGGGTGAAGAAGGGAAGAAAGAAGGAAGGGGTGAACAGAAGGGGGAATGAACCATGAGAGACTATGGACTCTGGGAAACAAACTGAGGGCTTCAGAGGGGAGGGGGGGTGGGGGACTGGGATAGGCCAGTGATGGGTATTAAGGAGGGCACATATTGCATGGTGCACTGGGTGTTATACGCAAATAATTAATCATGGAACACTACATCAAAAACTAAGGATATACTGTATGGTGACTAACATAACATAATAAAAAATTATTATAAAAAAATACATATATATATAGTATATACAATGGAATACTACCCAGCCATAAAAAAGAGTGAAATCTTACCATTTGCAACAACATGGATGGACCTTGAGGGTATCATGCTAAGTGAAATAAGTAAGAGAATGACACATACTACATGATTTCACTTATAAAAAAACAAAACAAGCAAAGAGCAAACAAACCCAAACTCATACAGAGAATAGATTAGTGGTTGCCAGAGAGTCAGAGGGCTTGGGGAGGGGGGAACAAAATGGATGAAGGGGATCAAGAAACACAAATGTCCAGTTATAAAATAAGTAAGTCATGGGAATAAATGTACAGCATTTGGAATATAGTCAATAATATTGTATTACCATTATATGGTGACAGATGATAACTAGCCTTGTGGTAATCATTTTGCAATGTATACAAATGTTGAGTCCCTATGTTACACACCTGAAACTAATATATTATATGTCAATTATAACTCAATAAAAAACATTTTTCATTCAAAAACTTTTTTACTGATCTCTGAAGCCTGACTTTTGTGACAGATCTCTGCCAAACTGCGTTTAAGGAATCAGGCTTTCAAAACAAGCTTTTAAAAATATGCTTTGGGGCACCTGGGGGGCTCAGTAGGTTGAGCGACTGACTCTTGATTTGGCTCAGGTCATGATGTCAGGGTTCTGGGATCGAGATTTCCGCCATGGGCATGGAGCCTGCTTAGGGTTCTCTCTCTCCATCTGTCCCTCCCCACCCAGCTCATGCTCTCTCTCTCACTTTCTCTCTAAAAAAAAAAAAAAATAATAATAATAATAATAATAATAAATAATAATGTTTTTTAATGGAACACATTGTTTTAAAATAGCTTTGTAATGGGGTGCCTGGGTGGTACAATTGCTTAAAGCATCTGACTCTTGGTTTCAGCTCAGGTATGATCAAGCCCCCATACCAGGTTCTGCGCCTTGCATCTGGCTCCCCACTGAGCTCGGAGCCCGCTTAAGACTCTTCTTCTCCCTCTGCCCCTTGCCCCTGCTCTCTCTCTCTCTCAAAATAAATAAATAAATCTTTAAAAATTAAATAAATAGGGTGCCTGGGTGGCTCAGTCATTTAGGCGTCTGCCTTCAGCTCTGGTCATGATCCCAGGATCCTGGGATCGAGTCCCACACTGGGCTCCCTGCTCAGCAGGGAGTCTGCTTCTCCCCCTAACCCTCCCACCTGCTCTCTCTCTCTCTCTATCATGCTCTCTCTCTCTCAAATAAATAAAAAAAATCTTTTTTAAAAATAAATAAGTAGGGGCGCCTGGGTGGCACAGCGGTTAAGCATCTGCCTTCGGCTCAGGGCGTGATTCTGGCGGTATGGGATCAAGCCCTACATCAGGCTCCTCTGCTATGAGCCTGCTTCTTCCTCTCCCACTCCCCCTGCTTGTGTTCCCTCTCTCGCTGGCTGTCTCTATCTCTGTCAAATAAATAAATAAATAAATAAATAAATAAATAAATAAATAAATAATAGCTTTATAGTCTCATGTGACAAAAAGTTAACTATCATAAAGAAAAGATCATAACTTGAGATCTTTCTTAATTAGAATAATAAAAATATTTTAATAACAATGATTAGCTGTTTTCTATATCTTTGGTAAAAGAGAGAAGAGGCTTAAGTCTTAGTAGGTTGGGTTGGTTATTAACACCACAAAAGCTATGAAGGAGTGAAATATATTACCATGGAAATTAATGGAGTCAACTTTAGGCATGTCAAAACAAAGAGTAGAAAAATTCCTTTTGGATATGATTCTATTTAGAGGGTGAAAGAAAGACTAAATGGCCATTGTAACTCTTTGAGATTTTATGAATAATATGTAAATATAGCTTAAAGACATCTGACAAATATAGATATTGATGATGAAAAGATCTAATTTTAGATTATAATAAAATCCCAGGTGCTTTCCATGATACTCTGCAGGCAGCAGTTAGAAGGCAGGTGTTATAAAAATACTAGATATCATTGCTGATATTTTCATGGTAAGTAGACATTCAATCACTAACTTCTCATTTTGGCCAGTTCAGAGTAAATAAATAGGATTAGGGAAACTAGTGGAAGCAAAGGGGGAAAGAGACGGAAAGAAATCACATATTTGACACCAATTTAAAAGGTGCTACTTTGTTAACAGTTGCTCCTGTTTGGGGAGGAAATTTTTCACTGCTCTGATTTTGTCGTCATGGCAATGAAAATTGAGATCTATTTCTTCCCAGCTCTGAAATTCCATATAGCAACGATTCGCTGAAGTACGAGACAACTCTGGAAGAAGAGGCACTGTGTAGGAGGAAGTAACAATTGGTGAGCCCCTGGGTACTAGGCACTTTGCATCATCTTATTTAACCCTGACAGGAATACTGGGAAGTAGCTTCAATTTTCAAAGGGGTAAACCAAAGTCCACAAAGCATCATGAGCAAGAATATGCAAGTAAGCGAAGTTGGAATTCAGGTGTTTCTGACTTTAGAGCTCGTGCTCTATCACAGTTCTTCCAGACCAAAAAAGGCAGAGACTGTAGCTTTTAACCCCAGGACCCCAGCATGAATTTCAAATGTATTTTTCTTATTCTTTTGAAAATTGAAAGCAAAAATAAATTGATCTCTAATAGAAGGAGCTTACCTCTTTTCCTGGGATTCAGCCTATACGATTACTGTATTGATATCCATGCCTGAAATAATATGTTGCAATACTGTTCTAGATATAAAACAAGTACATATTTGGAAGACTTAAGGGCAAAAATATAAAGTGATGGGAGATGAGCCGATAAAGCAAACATACCCAAATAACAACTGACCAATGATATTTTATGCAGATTTTAACATGATTTAATGATTAAAAATTTTTTTAATTGTACCACAGTACCTTCCTGGACAGCTGAGAATCATATTGTCTGAAGTGTCAGTAGCATCTAAGTATCTATCTTGAGAGTATATGTGCCTTTTGGGGTGCAGGGGTTAGCTTTTTTCTGCCTTTGTTTCTTTTTGGTTTTGGGGTTTGATTTTTTTTATTTTTGCTGAGAGGAGACAGAGTGGTATAGATGCAGCTGTGAAACAGAGACAAGAGGAAATTGGGAACAGTGATGGGAATGCTATGCCCATTTTTCTCATTTCTCATTTCTCTTCAGTACGTGGCTGTACTGATGGATGAGTTCAAGCTCCTCTGAGAGCAGTGGCAGGGCAAAAGGCCAAGGAAGTATATTTATGAAAGACTGCAGGAGGCTCTGAACACAACAGAGCCACCTTCTGTCTAGGTGACAGATGCATACGGAATCAGAGAGACTACTCTCCCTTTCCCCCAGCCCCAACAGGAAGCACAGCCTTGGCATAGAGCAGGTCGAGGGCAGCAGTGCCCACCAGAGAAGAATCCTCAAACAAAAGCTCTTTGCCAGGGGAAGCTACCTCTCTTGTGGTTTGCAGTCACGGGGTTACGCAAGAGGGGAAGAGCACAGACATAATAATTTATGAGCATATGTGGAACGTCAGAATTGTGGAGGCTACTTAAAACAGCTGGGGGAATCTGTGAGAGGGAGATGAAGTCCCACAAGAACAAGGAGAGCTAAGGAGCAGGCTGGGCATAAATGTCCCATGGTCACAGTCACACTCACAGTTGGACCAAGCCTTGGATGTCTGTGTTACATGGTTTCCAGACAGGAAGTATTTACACTAAGGAGTGGTACCTGGCTGGCTCAGTCAATGGAGCATGTGATCTTGATTTCGGGGCTGTGAGTTTGAGCCCCACGTTGGGTGTAGAGATTGTTTAAAAATGATATCTTTTTTTTATTATGTTCAGTTAGCCAGCACATAGTACATTAGTTTTTGATGTAGTGTTAACAATTCATCAGTCATGTATAACACCCAGTGTTCATCATAACACGTGCCCTCCAAAAAATTTACACTAAGGAAAAAAGTCCTTGAAGGAAATAGTGGTGCATCATGTATCATAGCGGTTGCAATGATCACGTTATTTGTGATCACTGCTTTTGACAAAAGGTGATCCTGCCATGGTTAAAAGAAAAAGAGACACAGGAGGAGGGCTCATAAGCGAGGATATTCACTCTATCCCATTTGACTGAGAGAGTATGGTATATTCAATATGTGTCTTACCAGTGGGATATTGTATGTCCTGGAAATTTAAACCCAATTATTTGACACAACTATCAATGTACAGGTAGTGATGCTGATTTAATTCATTTACTGTTGAAGTTGAGGAATTTGAGTTCTATTTCTAAGGAATGTTATATCTGATGCCTCTTTTAATCACCAAAAATTTCAAAACATGTAAGATTGGTCACATAAGTCATCACAGCCCATACAGTAACCCCTTTCTTTGTCTGTTGGTTCCGATGCATGAGGAGCCCAAAGTCGACAGGTGGCCATGTCAACTTCAAGTTCAATGAAATCGTTGTGTGCCCTTGGTGGAACCTAAAGATATGGGGCTGGGAAGGAAAAATTTTGTTTGTCACTAGGGAAAATACTGAGAGGAGGCAGTGGCAATTTCACATCTTGATTCTTGGACCCATGAATCCTGGCTATGGAAGGAACAGTATCAAATATTATACACTAAATTTAGAGTACATACTGCATCCTGGAGGATGCCGTCTCAGTTCTGCAAAGTATTTCTATGTACCTGGCACCATAGCTGGTTATTTAGAGAGGCATTCACCTATTATTTTAAGCCAGCTTCTTGGAATGATGAAGAATATGAAAAGACCAGGGAATTCCATGGCCATGGGTCCGTTGCTATGGGTTCGTTGCTGCACTTCTTTGCTATGTAATTCTTTTCTTGGTTGGACGTGATGCTATGTGGAATGCCATGACAGTAGAAAAGGCATTTTATAAATCTATGTACGGTAGTTCTGGTGGAAGCATTTGTGTACAGAGAAGGAAAATCCATATTGAGAATAAGCTTATATTTCAGTAAGGACAAAGTGATGCACTTTCCATGATGAAAGCTGCCCGGTGTAATCAGCCTGCCAACAGGGAATCAGCTGATCATCCCAAGAAATGATGTCATAAGGGAGGCTCAATGTTGATCTCTGCTTCTGGCAGTTTGGTCACTGAGCAGTGCCTATAGCTAAGCTGGCCTTAATGAGTGTTCTTCCATTTTGCCAAGCCCATGCATAACCTCAGTCCCTGCCACCACGGCCACTGGTTCATGAGTCCATTGGGCAATGACAAGAGTGGCTGTGGAAAGAGGCTGACTGGTATCCACAGAACATGTCATTCTATCCACTTGATTATTAAAACCCTCTTCAGCCGAGATCACCCTCTGGTGAGGATTCACATGGGACACAAACATCTTCACACTTTTTCCCATTCTCATCCCTCTTCCCCAGACTTCCTGGTTACCACTTTTCTCATCATGTTCCTCCTAAGTCCCTGACCATCCAGCCAAACCATTGGCCACAGCCCACGAATCAGTATGCAATCACATACCTGGCTATTTCTCCTTCCAAGCAAAATAAACAACCAGGTGCACTGCTCAGAGTTTAACCCACTTGGAGGATTTCCCTTCACCAATTTCTTTCAGGGATGTCCCAGAGAGGGTCTATATATAGTATAGCAGTTATCCACTTCGTGTTGGTGCCTGCATTACACACAGAAACATCTGTAAAACCAGGCTTGAGTTTGCTCAGTCAACTGGTCATAGAGAACTCCTCACGAGGCTGTAAGAGCAGACTGGGAAAGAGAAGGTAATAAAGCAGGAGAAGAGAACATTGGCATTTGGGCCGCATCCTCGTCCAATGTACTTGTGCCTTCAGGGTCTATTTCCTACTTAAGGGGCTCAAGACCAATCTCACATACACCACTAACCTTTCGCAGGCAGTATAAAGGCCACTTCTTCTAGCAAAAAAAAAAAAAAAAAAAAAAAAAAGCCTCTTAAATTTAGGGGTCCAAGTTCCCTCATCTTCACTGGAATCTACCATATGTTCTTGATCACATTTCATTCCAGTAAAGGTCTATTTTTAACAGAATAGCTACTGTAGGGTTGGAAATTCAATTTTTGTCATAATTTAGCCACTTGCAAAAGGAAACTCTGGATTTGGTTTTAGGAAATCTTGGCCTTGCGGCTGAAGGAAATAAGGGTTTCTTTCAAGAAAGTTATAGAAGCTTTCAGGTCATCATGTGTAACTTGAACTGGGAATTTGCAGCCCTGAGCTCATCTTTTTCATCCCCTATTTTTCCAGTGCAGTTGAAAACAACCAACCAATCCCATTAAATTCCTTATTTTGACTAAAATGGACTGAGGTTGCTAATACTTGGTGACCCAGAGTCTTGCCCTCTATAGTTGATTATGGGTATCTAAATATGACAATTTTATTAACATATTTGTTTATTGCCACTTCATGCCACTGGAAATAGAGTCAGTCATTAGTGCCTTTAAATCTAATCAGAGAACCAATTCCATAAAATGCAAAAATCAATTCAGAGAACTCATCCTTAAGATTCTGTTCCCCTCGGGGCACCTGGGTGGCTCAGTACGTTAAGCATCTTACTCCTGATTTGGGCTCGGGTCGTGATCTCAGGGTCCTGGGATGGAGCCCCACATCACACTCTGCTCTCAGCAGGGAGCCTGCTTAAGATTCTCTCTCTCCCTCTGCTCCTCCTTCTGCTCAGCTCTCTCTCTCTAAAATAAATAAATAAATCTTAGAAAAAAAATATTCTATTCCCCTGGAACCACAGCTTCTGGTACCAACTTCTATATTGGTCACCATTCAACTGGAGAACCAGTAGGCTACACATACACACAGACACACACACACACACACGGACCTAGGTCTAGATATAGATCTGTATGTAGATACAGATATAGACATAGACATAGAAGGATTTATTACATGGAACTGGCTCACCTCGTAGTGGGGGCTGGCTTGGCAATTCTGAAGCCCATACACTGGAAGGGAAGATCGGGAGCATGCTGGAGCTCCATGGGCACAAGATAAAGGTCATCAATCACAGTTAGGCATCTCTGCACCCAGAGAAGTCCCAACCCTCTTTTAAAGGCCTTCCAATGATTAAGTCAGGCTCACCCAACATAATATCCCTGATTAATTTAAAGTCAACTAATTAGAGGACTTTAATCATATCTGCCAAATCTCTTCTCAGCAGCACCTAAATTAGTATCTGCTTGGGTAACTTGGAAAAGGTGTATGTTGCTACCATCTTCCAACTCTCACATCCTAACTAGATACATACTAGAAATGAAATTACGGGAACTTTAGTTCAGCCTAGCTAAGTTGAGACGCCAAAAGCTACCGCAGGAAGCTAGGAGAGGTATTTAAGCAGGGGAGTAACATATTTGGTTATTTTTTTGAAAGAATATTCCAGCAGCAGCATAGAAAATTGATTGGCAACTGGGCAGGAAGGCAGGAATTTTGGCTCTGTACCATCATAATTCAGGCTGGATTTGCTCAAGGCCTGAACCAAGGCAGTGGCAATAGAAAGGAAAGGTGGGAATAGGTCAGCAGAGAGACTCTCTAGAAATTAATGATTCATTGTGAGAAGTGATAGAGGATTTACTTGGCAACCGAGTGAATGTTAGTACCAATCACAGAGATAAGCAGCACAGAAAAAAACTCAGATTTGGGGAAAAGATCAATAAATTTGCCTTTATACCTATTTAATGTGTCCATGAGACACCCAGGTGAAATAAAGATTTGTGTACAAATCTGTGGTTCAGAGAGGTGACAGGTGCAGAGTGGGAGGCAGGAAAATATGCTTAGATGAAAGTCATGGTAAGAATAAGATTGTCTAGAGCAAGTAGAGAGAATGAGAAGCTGAGGAGAGGGCTTGGCTCACAACCCTGTCGCAGCTGAGGTCACAGCCCAGTTGTCTACTGACGCTGCACCAAATTACCACACTTTTGGCGGCTTAACCGATACAAATCTATTATCCTACAGTTCTAGAGGTGGCCCACAATGTGTCCTCCTGAGCTAGAATCCAGGGGTGGGCAGGGGGGCTTTTCCAGGTTCTAGAGGCTGTCTGCACTCCTTGCTTTGTGGCTCTCTTCCTCTATCTCCGATAGCGGGTTGAGACTTTCTCATGTTGTCATCCCTCTCTTGCCTCTCTCTTCCACTTTTGTGAGGACTCTTGTGACTACACTGGGCCCACCCACATAATCCAGGATGATCTTCCTATTTTAAGGTCAGTTGATTAGCAACTTTAATTCCATGGGAAACCTTAATTCCCTTTGCCATGTGACCAAACATATTTACAGGTTCTGAAGATCAGGACTTAGACGTTTTGGGGGCCATTAGTCTGCCTACCACATCTTCCCAGCTCACTCAACGCACATGCCTCCTATCTTCTTGGACATTTCTACTTCCTCTGCAGACTCCTCCTCTGCTCAACTTTAAATGTTAAATATTCTCTTTTCCATCTCCAAGTGATTTCATCCATTCCCTTGGCTTTATATACCATTTAAATGCATTTCTTCTGCTAGAATGTTCTTCTGCTCTTCACATATTATTGGTTTCTCCTTCAAGAGGGCTTCCCTACTCATTATATCTATAGTGGGTCCCCCATTATTCACTCTGTATTTCTTTATGGCACGAATCATAATTTGTAACTGTTTGTTTGTTTACCAAAGATTTCCCCGATTTAGAATTAAGCTCCAGGAAGGCAGTCTTTGTCAATGGTACATCCATTGTACTTACCCCAGTACCTAGTACAGAGAAAGCCTAGCACATAGTAGACACTCAAAAAACTGTGTGGAATGAATCAATCAATAAATGAAAGAATGAGCAGATGAGAGAAAGAAGTGCCTTTAAAGGAGGCTATGATACAAAGATCAGAGAAGTAGAAAGAAAACCAGGAGAGAAAAATGTCTTAGAAGCCATAGATGAAGGAGTGAATTGTCAAAAGATTAAATAACATAAAAGGGTTAAGAAAGATCAGGAGAAAAAAATCTCATTGAATCCTAGTCACTTGAGAAATTCCAATATTAGAGACAAGTCAGATTGTAGTGGGCTAAGGAGTATATAGGAAATGAGAAAGTAAAGAAACATAAGCTCTTCTGGGGTGTCTGGATGGCTTAGTGGGTTGGGCGTCTGACTCTTGGTTTCAGCTTAGGTCATGATCTCAGTGGCATGAAATTGAACCCCACATCAGGCTCCATGCTTGGCATAGAGTCTGCTTGAGATTCTCTTCCCCTCCCCCCACTCATGTGCTCTCTCTCTCAAATAAATAAGTAAAAATCTTAAAAGAGAGAGAGAGAGAGAAAGAAAGAAACATAAGAAAAAAGGGTATAATTTGCAGGTGTCAGAGGAGAAAATTATTAAGGAGGAACCGATGTTGACTTTCTTAGCTGAAAAAAAAAAAAAAGACAAGGTCAAAAGGTCAAATTCTTGGAGTAGGAGATGAGATGCTAGGTATGGTTTGAGAAGAGAGGTAAAAATATATAAAAGCTATTGAAGGTATAATGGAAATAGAACAAATCAAGGAAATGACTTGAATGAAGGCTCAAATCAGGATGAAAATGCTTTGCTTTCCTTCAGTGCTTTATTCATAGTAAATTTCAGCCCTGTGCATAGAGGAAATGCAACAATTCACAATCCCCATGGGAGAAAATGATACTACCTTTAACTTCTGATCTCTGCAAATCACAGCACTGTACAAAGGACGTTAGGCCTAAGTCACAGGCAAATGGCCAATGCACATAGTCTTCTGGTAATGCATTTAAACCATGAGGATATTGCCCCCACAGAGGCCTAAGAGACTGAGGAAGCACAAAGGACAAATTACAATTACATTGTCAAGAACACGGAGAGAGTCTGAGGAGTTACAGAGAAGAGGTAACAATGGGAACTGGGCCTTAACAAGTCAGTTCCTCCGTCAGGTGAATTTAGATTCAAATTACCATTCAGCAAGTCTTCCTTCTTTGTGCCAGGCATTGTGCTATATGGTTTTTTACACACAATCTATCCCTTTTCACTCCCTAGTAAGAATGTTGTTCATTGCGCAAAGGTTAAGTGATATATACAAGGGACACAATTTACACTTGTAGAATTGTAAGGAATTGACACAAGTCTGGAATTGATACAATGCTCTTTCCACTCTCCCATACTGCTTATTATAATATGAAGTGGTTATAATATGCAGTCTGAAAGCAGCCTATCAGAAATCGACATTTTACACAGAGCTGGAACAAGCAAGCCTTAAATTTGTATGGAACTAGAGAAGACCTCGAATTGCCAGAGGAATGTTGAAAAAGAAAACCAAAGCTGGAAGCATCACAATGCCTGACTTCAAGCTATATTACAAAGCTGTGATCATCAAGACAGTATGGTACCGGCACAAAAAGAGACATATAAATCAATGGAACAGAATAGAGAACCCAGAAATGGACCCTCAACTCTATGGTCAACCGATCGTTGACAAAATAGGAAAGAATATTCAGTGGAAAAAGGACAGTCTCTTCAACAAATGGTGTTGGGAAAATTGGACAGCCACATGCAGAAGAATGAAACTGGACCATTCTCTTACACCATACACAAAGATAAACTCAAAATGGATGAACGACCCCAATGTGAGACAGGAATCCATCAAAATCATAGAGAAGAACATAGGCAGCAACCTCTTCGACCTTGGCTGCAGCAACTTCTTGCAAGTCACATCTCTAAAGGTAAGGGAAACAAAATCAAAAATGAACTACTGGGACTTCATCAAGATAAAAAGCTTCTGCACAGCAAAGGAAACAGTCAACAAAACTAAAAAGCAACCTGCAGAAGGGAAGAAGATATTTGCAAATGACGTATCAGATAAAGGGCTAGTATCCAAGATCTATAAAGAACTTTACAAACTCAACACCCAAAAAACAAATAATCCAGTCAAGAAATGGGCAGAAGACATGAACAGACATTTCTCCAAAGAAGACATACAAACGGTCAACAGACACATGAAAAAATGCTCAACATCGCTTGTCATCAGGGAAATACAAACCAAAACCACAATGAGATACCACCTTTCACCAGTTAGAATGGCTAAAATTAACAAGTCGGGAAACAATAGATGTTGGTGAGGATTCAGGGAAAGGGGAACAGACACTGTTGGTGGGAATGCAAGCTGGTACAGCCACTCTGGAAAACAGTATGGAAGTTCCTCAGGGAGTTAAAAATAGAGCTACCCTATGGCCCCACAATTGCATCTGTATCTTTTGGGGTAAATAGTAGTGAAACGAAGGGGCTCCTGCACACCAATGTTTATAGCGGCAATGTCCACAATAGCCAAACTGTGGAAGAAGCTGAGATGTCCTTCAACAGATGAATGGATAAAGATACTGTCTATACATACAATGGAATATTACTCAGCCATCAGAAAGGATGAATACCTACCATTTACATTGACATGAACAGAACTGGAGGGGATTATGCTAAGTGAAATAAGTCAATCAGAGAAAGACAATTATCATATGCTTTCACTCATGTGAAATATAAGAAATAGTGCAGAGGATGAGAAGGGAAGGAGGAGAAAACTGAATGGTAAGAAATCAGAGAGGGAGATAAACCATGAGACTCTTAACTCTGGAAAACAAACAGGGTTGCTGGAGGGGAGGTGGGTGGGGGGATGGGGTAATTGGGTGATGGGCATTAAGGAGGGCACGTGATGTGAGAAGCACTGGGTGTTATATGCAACTGATGAATTATTGAACACTACATCTGAAACTAATGATGTACTATACGTTGGCTAATTGAATTTAAATTAAACAAAAGAAATAAACCATGTATACAACAGAAGCAGAAGCACTAATACTGCCTATATTCTTCTACTGCATGCTACTAAGCAACTTTGTATATATTCTGAGCAATTATGTAGGAATCAAAGGTTCTTCTGTTTCTGGCCCTTTCAAAGCAATTGGTGCCCATGTGTCCTGTTCCCCAGCACCAATGGAGCCAATCTAGTTTACACTATCCAAGGATAAAAGGAAATGGATATCAAAATTTTCCATACTTCTGAGAAAGACTTATTTTATACAATCAGAAGTCCTTGAGGTGACCATGTGGGAGAGGATACCTACTGATAGCTACCCTCGCAAAGGAAATGGACAAGAAAACATGAATGCTGTCTGATATTTATGGTCAACACAATGCCACATTCTGAGAAATCTGGTTAAAACTGAGGCCGCAGGGATGCCTTTGGCTCAGGTCGTGATCCCAGGGTCCTGGGACCAAGTCCCACATAGGGCTCCTTGCTCGGCAGGGAGTCTGCTTCTCCCTCTGCCTGCCACTCCCCCTGCTTGTGCGCTCTCTCTCTGACAAATAAATAAATAATATCTTAAAAAAAAAAAAAAAAAAGACTGAGGCCGCAGATCAACTCTTATGTGAAAAATCACACTCACATGGCAAAAGTTTTATTAGAAATCCAGAGTACCAAACTCAGCTACATAAACTGAATAGCTCACCCCCCACTGAAAATTGCAAACTAAGAATACAGAATTTATAAATAAGTTGCTGTAGGCTAACTTGTCACTTGCCATAGATTGACTTACCTGCATCAAAGACGGAAGACACCTGTAGACAGTCCCCTGTTTTAAAGAGGCTCTTGGTGTCCCCCGAGAAAGCCTTCTGGTATGACTTTGAACTGAGGTAGGTTGGAGAGATTTGCTCTGGTTCACAGGAAAATCCACAGTATAGGCCTCAGCTGCAGCAAGATTTGGGGAACACTCGCGGAGCCCACAACCACTGAGAGTCATTCAGGGGTCTGAGTTCATCAGAGTCCTCTGGAGAGAGTTCACGGTTCCAGGCCCTTAGATGTGGGAAAGGAAGACCCTAATATCTAGCCAAGCCCAAAGGTTCTGAAGAATTTTAAGAGCTCAGAACACAGGCTTACCAGGATGGATCTGAGCCCTCAGTGGCAGACTACTAGCCAGGCTGTACAAAGTACCCCACTTCCCTGGCCTCTCTGGGCAACCATGCCTCAGAGAATTGCAATGGGTGATATATCTAGCAATGGTCATTTCAATCTGACAAGAAGTAAAAGCTAAAACAAAATGGTAAAGGGGAACCTAGTTAGATACTTTCCTTGGTGTTTTACATGTTACCCCGTTGAATCCTCCCAATTTTGAGGTATATATACAGCATTTTTGTGTTAGAGATAACCATCAGTTCCCCTCACACTCCATTTTTGGGAAGCTATGGCCCAGTTTGGAGACTTAGGGATTACATTCAATCCCTCTCCTCTCCCCCAATAAGCAAGCCAGAGTCACCACAAATCAGAAAATGTGAATCTTTTTTAAAAACAGCCTTACTGAGACATAATTCATCTGTCATACAATTTGCCCATTTAAAGTGTACAATTCAATGGTTTTTAAAAAGTCACAGAGTTGCATGACCATTATCACAATAAATTTTAGGATATTTTCATACCTCCAAAACAAACCCCATACTCATGAACAGTCACTCCCATTTCCCGCTCCCAACCCCTTCCCATCTCTAGGCAACCACTAATCTACTTTCTCTCTATATATATTTTCCTATTCTGGACATTTCATATATATAGAATCATACAATCTTTTGTGACTATTTTCTTTCACTTAGTATAATTTTTTCAAGGTTCATCCAGGTTGTAATATGTGTCAGAAATTCATTCCTTTTATGGCTATAGTGTTCCATCGTACTGATGGACCATAATTTGTTATCCATTCATCAGTTGATGGACATATGTTTTATTTCTACCTTGGGCTATTATGAATAATGCTGCTATGAACTTTCATACCTAAGTGATTGTGTGAACATGTATTTTCATTTCTTTTTGATATATACCTGGTAGTGAATTGCTGGGTCATATAGTAACTCTATATTGAACCTTTAGAGGAACTGCCAGACTATTTCTAAAGTGGCTGCAACATTTTACACTCTCCCTAGTAGTGTCTGAAGGTTTCAGTTGTTCCACATCCTAACCAACACTTACTACCTCTCTTTGATTCTAGCTATTCTAGTATGTATGAAGTGGTATTTCTTTGTGGTTTTAACTTTCATTCCCCTGATTCCTAATAATATGGAGCATTTTTTCATGTGCTTATTAGCTATTTGTATATCTTCTTTGGAGAAATGTCTATTCTAGTCTTTGGCCCATTTTTAAATTGGGTTGTTTATTTGAGACTTCTTGAGACTTCCTGTCTTGAGTTGTAGGAATCCTTTATATAGTCTGGATATTAGACCCTTACCAGATAAATTATTTGCAAATATTTTCTCTCATTCTGTGGGTTGTATTTTCACTCTTTTGATAGGGTCTTTTCATGCACAAACATTTTTAGTTTTGATGTAGTCCAATTTATTTGCTTTTTCTTTTCTTGCCTGTGCTTTTGGTGTCATATTTACAAAATCATTCCCTAATTCGAAGCCATAAAGATTTAGACCTATTTTCCTTTCTGAGAGTTTTATAGTTCTAGTTTTTATGTTTATGTCTTCTATCCATTTTGAGTTAATGTTTCTATGTAGTGCGAGGTAAAGCTGCAACTTCATTCTTTTACATATGGATATCCAGTTGTCCTAGCATCATTGCTGAAAAGACTATTCTTTTCACATTGAATGTTCTTGCATCTTTGTAAAAAAATAAGTTGCCCATAGATGTATGGATTATTTCTGGACGACAATTATATTCCATTGAATATATAGGTCTGATCTCATGCCAGAACAACACTGTCTTAATTTCTGTAGCTTTTTAGTAAATTTTGAAATCAGAAAGTGTGAGCTTTCCAACATTGTTTTTCAAGATTACTGGTTATGCTGTGTCTCTGGGATTTCTATATGAATTTTAGGATCAGCTTGTCAATTTCTGCAAAAACAAAAACAAAAACACCCAAAACACCACCACCACCACCAACAACAACAACAAAAACAACTCCCCACAGCTGGAATGATGATAGGGACTGTGTTGAATCTCTAGGCCAGTTTGGGGAGTATTGCCATCTTAACTATATTAAGTTTTTTGATCTGCAAAAAATACGATGTCTATTTATTTAGGCCCTCTAATTTCTTCAGGAAATACAAATCTTGCACAGGAATCATAAATGAGAGACTCTAGGAAAACACTTAGAGAAAAGGAAAAGCTGCCTAAAAACTTTTCAATTTCCATAAGGCTGGACTATAGTTAGCGCATGTATATGAGATTCCTTTGTTTCCTTGTAGCAAATCTGCTATGCTTAATCTGGCTCGAATGGGTTTCTACTCGGGGTAATCAAATGACCCTGGGCTAAGACATTACCTATCGAGATCCGGAAGACTTTGGAAAGTTCAGAAAGTGTCTAAAAATCAAAGCACTGGTAAATGGCAGAGTTGAAATTTGAACTCAGCTTCAGCTGACTCCAAAATCCATGTTTTTCCCTTCACCATTCTTTGAATCCTTAGATTTAATTGTTTCCCAATGTAACTTTAAGAGTTAGGGCAAACTGCAGGCCTACTAAGTAACTATGTATCGAATTATACATCTAACTTCTTAAGTAATTTTTCTTAAATGGCACTTCTAATTTTGGCTCTCTATTATGCTTATTCTTATCTTTCAGCTCTAACCCCTAGAAGTTTCCCTTATTGTGATTTTTCTATGCTTAGTGGTTGAAGCTTTGATTCTTCACACTCTGAGGATTATGGGAGAAATTGCTTTATTCTTGAATAGTATGCTTCTATTAATATATCCCAACATCATGTTGGCTTTTAATAATAGCACAATTCTATGGTACCTCTCATCTTGCTCCAAAAAATTACGGACATTTGCAGACCCCAACTTTATACCAATCAACATGACAGTGTGGAATAAAGGAAACACTATCTACACAGTTTCAGCAGATTTTCTTCTCTTCTTTCTTAATAACAGTGGGAAGTCTTCTCCAGTAACAAATAACATGAAAGAGACAAAGCCCAGAGAGGAGGGGCAGAAGCTGGAGATGGTGTATTTTTAGTCATTTGATTAAATTATGGAGATGTGAAGTTGATAATTTATTGAAGGGGTACAGGGAAGTCTATGTAAATGTTTGCAGATGAATAATTAATGTGACTTTCCGACATCAGTAGGCCTTTAATTAAAGCCACTGTGAAACAAAGGAAGAACCAAAGAGCATATTATTATAGCAGCTAATTGTAACTTTCCTATCCTAAGTAACATTTGAGAGTCCATGCTTAATTTGCATCTTTAAAGGAAGATAGACCACACCTAGGGTGACAGTTATTTTTTTTTTTTATTTCATTTTAACTACTTCCCTGCAGACCAAAAATCTATTCGTATATTAATGAATTCCCTCCTACTAAAATTTTACCCAGGAAGTTTTCTGTTTTATTTGTTGGTTTTGCTTTTTTAGATATTCCATTAATTTTCATTTTAGGGCAATATATTGATGCCTCTCAACAACTTAAAAAGTAAAATGAAACCTCAGTCTCTTTTAAAGTTAATCACTTAATGTGCTGTTCTCCTGCTATTTACAACATTTGATGGATCATCCGACTGCCTGTGGGGTGCTCCTCATCCCTTTCATGGCTTATTCTTTTGTAAAAAAAGATCTGTTTATTTAATTGAGAGAGAGAGAGAGAGAAAGAAAGAGACAGCATGAGTGGGAGGGGCAGCAGAGAGGGAGAGAATCTCAAGCAGACTCTGTGCTGAGCTGGATTCACGGCTCAATCTGTCCACCCTGAGATCATGACCTGAGCCAAAACCAAGAGTCGGAGGCTTAACTGACTATGCCACCCAGGCACCCCTCATGTCTTATTCTTTACTGTATCTTTCTCACTCACTTTTCAGCCTCAGTCCCTTTTTCTCAGCTGTTTTTGTTTTGCTTATTTCTATTTTCTTTTCTCTGTCTCCTTCTCTTCTATTTTTGCCTCTATCTTGCTCATCTCCTTCTGTTTCTCCTCATAACCTTCTCCTTTGCTTCTCTTCCCTCTCCTCTTTTTTTGTTTTTTAAAGATTTTATTTATTTATTTATTTATTTATTTATTTGAGAGAGAGACAAAGAGAGCACAAGTAGGCAGAGTGGCAGGTAGAGGGAGAGGGAGAAGCAGACTCTCCACTGAGCAGGGAGCCCAACACAGGAATCGATTCCAGGGTCCCGGGATCATGACCTGAGCCAAAAGCAGACACTTAACTGACTGAGCCACCCAGGTGCCCCAGCCCTTCTCTTTACTGCCACTTGTTCTCATGTATTCTTTTTCCCAGAGTATCTCTTTGTACCCTACTCAACCTCTATTCTCATTATCATGACAGTAATACTTGGAGGAACACTGAATCCCCAAGAGCTGGGGGGTTCTGTGCCAACTCCAAAGGGACATTTCTTTGGTAGAGCATTTTACTAATACTAGGTATACACTAAATACATATAAAGAACTGTACAATTCCTTACAGTTCTTCTAAAAATCTATTTTCTATCACACATTGGGTTGGAAGTCAGGAGTTCTGGTCCTGGTTTTTAAAATTTATAAACTATGCCCTCTGCCAAAGCACTTTAACCTCAGGGAGTTTCAACGTCCCCTTTTACAAAGTGAGAGTCCTTTGGGCTCTCTAAATTCCCTTTCAGCTTTATAAAGTTGTTGCACATCCACACATACTTGTGGAGGAAAGTGGGCAGATCCAATTCTTAGGCCTTCCATAGGCATTTGCTTGGTGTTTCAAATAAATCTGTGTCTGGTGGAATTTTAGGCAGCGAGGGGAGATGTGTGAGGGTAAGAGGCCTCTCCTTGTAAGAACACTCTTGGTCTTTGCTGCTGAGACAAGCTCTGAAAATGGAAGACAAGGAAGAAAATGGAGAGAGTTTGAGGTCACAGGCCTCGAGTTTGAGGTCACAGTCCAAATTAAGAGTGGGAAGTTCCAACAAGAGAAATTGGAAATCATGACCTCTTGCTTCCTCCTACATCACAGGTTGTGGGATCATCACGTAGAGCTCAGAGCAGCTTCTTGCTTTGTCCAGTCTGCCCGTATTTAGCACCAACCCTGGAGCAGCCCAGTTGAACCATGAAAATGCCTAGCACTTGTAATTATTTATATGAGCTCCTCGTTTTATTTATTCAACCCTCAATTAAATTTCACTGCTTACAAAAACATAAACAAACAATATAATAAGTTATAAATAAAAACTAATATGTAAGAAATAATGATAAAGTAGAAGTTAGATGAAGTGTGAGGTTAAGGCAGATAATATATGCCATAATAGCCTCCAAATCTACTCTAGGTCAGCCATAAATATGGCTCTGAGATTCCTGGCAGGTGGTGCAAAGAGGAACACAATCACTTATAGAATACAGAGTCCTTAAAGGGTAAACAAAACAATAGTTTAGGAGCAGCCTAACTATTCCAGGTGACCAAGAACAGAGAGAAATTTCTTCATGAGTACTCATACAGAAAATAATATATAATGTATTAAATCATATCCTCAAAAGCATTTTTACAGTTAAGATAATAATACATTTTATGGGGATATGCCTAATCTATCCTTCAATGGATGAATACTTTAATGCCAAGGTTCAAAGTTTACCACTTATCCTTAAATTTTATGAAGCATAATAGTAATCATGTTCATTATTAAATATTTCAGATTAATTGATGTCACTATAGGTTTCATTGATTAAAACATGAAATTCTGTTCATCTACATTTAGTTTTCAGAGTTTGTATGTTTAAATATTTATAACAATAAAAAACTAAATTTTGTTGAAATCCTAAAAGAAGTTTCTGGGAGGCATGATTGGCTTTCTCTGAAAACATCAACTTAGCATGCTTCTGTGACCAACACTACACAGAAAAGCAGGGTTTTCAGAAATAAAACAAACAAACAACTGATCCTGTCTCAAAGGGGTATAAAGAGAGAGAGAGAGAGAGAAGCAAACCATAAGACTCTTAACTACAAAGAGGCACTTGGGTGGCTCAGTCAGTTAAGTGTCTGCCTTTGGCTCAGGTCATGATCCCAGGGTCCTTGGATTGAGCCCCAAATCAAGCTCCCTGCTCAGTGGGGAGTCTGCTTCTCCCTCTCCCTCTGATGTCCCCCCCATTCATGCTCTCTCTCTCACTCTCTATCAAATAAATAAAATCTTTAAAAAGAGAGAGAGACTCTTAATATAGAGAACAAACTGAGGGTTGCTGGAGGGGAGGTGGGTGAGGGATGGGCTAGATGGGTGATGGGTGCTAAAGAGGGTACTTGTGATAAGCACTGGGTATTGTATGCAAGTGATAAATCACTAAATTCTACGCCTGAAACCAATTTTACCATATATGTTAGCTAGAATTTAAATAAAAACTTGAAATTTAAAAAGAAAGAAATTAGAAAAGAATAGTACCAGGTAAGGGTTATACAGCTTCAAAACCAAGGTTTATGTTTTAAGACAAGGGTATAGTCAAGCCCCCTAATTGACAACTTAAATACAAATGTAGCACTATACGCTGTCTGTTCTCTCACTGAGCCCCAGTTAGCTTCATGGACTATTTCCATTTGCTTATTCCCAATTCTTTGGTCTGTTCGGTCTGCTAAAACAAAATGCCAGAGACTGGGGACTTATAAAGAACAGAGATTTATTTCTCACCGTTCTGGAGACTGGGAAGTCCAAGATGAAAGTGCCGGCAAATTAAGTGTCTGGTGAGAACCCACTTCCTCCTAGACTGCCATCTTCTCACTATGTCCTCGCATGGTGGATGGGGCAAGGGATCTCTTTGGGGCCTCTCTTTTATCGCCTTCATGACCTTACCACTTCCCAAAGGCTCCACCTCCTAATACCATCACCTTGGGGATTAGGATTTTAACATATGAATTTTGGGGGGACAAAAACATTCAATCCATTGCATGCATATATACACACACACACACTGTCTACAGATGTACATATATACACATATACACACGTATAATATCTAATATCACAAAGATAATATTAAAAATGTAAATAACAAAAAATGCTCTATCATACAATTCACACACTAAATGTCTTAATGTTACACAAGAAACTGAAGATTGCTAAGCTATCTCTACCGCAAAGCTCAGTTATTTCACCTTGCATCATTAGCACTGGACTTTTTTATATACACTTCCCAGGGATTCCACTTCAACCGCTCCACGTCCGTGCGGTGAGCTCAGACAGACCAAACACAGTACTGTGGAGTCCTCCCTGCAGAAGCTGTTGGCTCTTTGTATATTCGGGCTTCTGAGGCCTTCTGTCACCAGACTATTAAACTTGCCCTGGTTGACCCTACCGGTCAGGAAAAGCTTGAGTGATTAAATGACTCTACTTGTTTACATTTTGAGATGATAGACCCTTAACAACCACCAGGAACCTTCAATTTCAATACTCAGAACCAAGTCTTGTTCTCCACATGCATTTGGGGCTCAGTAGCAGTTTCTGTTTCCTCTACCTCCCAGAAATTTTATTGTTTTTTTTTCCATAAGGTTTTGATAGAGTTCAAATTCCTTCTTTTCATCAGAGGTTGTTTAATGTCTGATATCATCTAAGGCAAAGATAGATCCTTAATACCAGCAAACAAGTTTATTCGACTGTGAAATCCTTCAGTGTAGGGTCTATGGCTTCTTCAACTCCGTCTCTCTTGTGCCCAAGCCACATTGCCTGGCACACAGAGTGGGCCCCAAATAAAGGTTAGCCTGAATTGAATATGTAAATAATTCGCTGTGAGAGATAGAGCCACCAAGGGTATTTATTTATCTCAGCTAATCAACAAGATTGCTTTCGAGGGAGAGATCAAATTAAGATCAGAAGATAGCCTAGATAAGATAAGAGAAGTGATCTGAAGGCATTTTAGAGGTACTTTTGTAAAGCTCAAGTATTCCTATAAATCACCTCATCAGATACGCAGGTGGCAGGAATATGCTGGCCAAGCTCATGATATGAATAGTTACAGCTGACTAGAGTTGTAATATGGATCCCAGAAAGATGACGGGACTAGCAGCATAATTTTTCCATTTTCCCAAATCCTCGCATAAAAACAGGAAAAGCAACCAGACAGCAAAGTCAAGAACCCAAGAGAGACATTTATTCAAAATTTGGACAACAAGGAATTCTTCCAAACCAAAAAGCACAAATGAGTGCTGGTGAAACACTAACAGCCACAAAACTTGCATAGAATTGATGTCTGTTTGGTAGGAAATATAAAGCAGCAGTTAGACAGCTTCTGAAGGGTTTGACAACAGAACCCGGTTCAGGTCTTCATGGAAGGAGATGCTAATATAGAGTTGGGAGTGCTCAGAAGGGGCAGAACAAGGAGGAGAAAGTTCTGGGAGTCAAGATGGAGCAGAACAGGGAAAAAGGAACAAGAATATCTAAGACCAAGTAGTACATATAAACAAAGCCAGAAAGCTCCAGAAAGCAGCCACCATATTTTTAACACCAAATAAAATAAGGAGCAATGTACACATAGACCAATGGAACAGAATAGAGAGCCCAGAAATAAACTAACACTTATATGATCAATTAATCTATGACGGAGACAAGAATATAAAATGGGGAAAAGGTGGTTCCTTCAATAAAGAGGAAAACTGGACAGCTACATGCAAAAGAATGAAACTGGACCACTTTCTTACACCATACACAAAAATAAAGTCAAAATGGATTAAGGACCTAAATGTGAGACATGAAACCACAAAACTTCTAGAAGAAAACATAGGCAGTATTTCTCTGAAATCAGCCATTCCAACATTTTTCTAGATATGTCTCCTCAAGCAAGGAAATCAAAAGCAAAAATAAACTATTGGGACTACACAGGAGTAAAAAGCTTTTGCACAGTGAAGAAAACTATCAACAAAATGATAGGGCAGGGGCACCTGGGTGACTTGGTTGGTTAGGTAGCCCACTCTTGATTTTTGCTCTCACCCTCTCCCTCTGCCTCTCCCCTATCCACCCATGCCCATGTACACACACTCTCTCTTTCTCTCTCTCTCTCTTGAAAAGAAGAGAAAAGAAAAGGAAGAAAAGAAACAGCAACCTATTGAATGAGAACAAATATTTGCAAATGATAGATTTGATAAGGGGTTAATATCCAAAATATATAAAGAACTTATACAACTCAACACCAAAAAAGCAAATAATCTGGTTAAAAATGGGCAGAGGACCTAAATAGACATTTTTCCAAAGAAGACATGCAGATGGCCAATAGACACATGAAAAGGTGCTCAACATCACTCATCATCAGGGAAATACAAATTAAACCAAAACGAGGTATCACCTTACATCTGTCAGAATGGCTAGAGTCAAAAACACAAGAAATAACAAGCATTGGCAGGGATGTGGAGAGAAGTGAACGCTTGTGCACTGTTGGTGGGAATATAAACTGGTGCAGCCACTGTCGAAAACAGTATGGAGGTTCCTCAAAAAATTAAAAATAGAAATACGATATGATCCAGGAATTCCACTAACTGGGTATTTACCCAAAGAAAATGAAAACACCATTTGAAAAGATGCACACACCCCTATGTCTATTGCAGCATTTTTTACAATAGCCAAGATTTGGAAGCAGCCCAAGTGTCTATCAATAGATGAATGGATAAAGATGTTTATCAATGGAATATATATAGACACACACACACATATATATACACACACACATATACATATACACAATGGAGTATAAATCAGGCATAAAAATGGATGAGATCTTATCATTTGTGACAACATGGATGGACCTGGAGGGTATTATGCTCAGTGAAATAAGTCAGACAGAGAAAGACAAACACCATACAACTTCACTTATATTTGAAATATAAAAAAACAAAACAAATGACTAAACAAACAAAAAAGCAGAAACAGACCCATAAATAGAGAAAACAAACTGATGGTTGCCAGAAGGGTGGGGGTTAGGAGGATGGGAAAAATGGGTGAAAAAGAGTGGCTTTCAGTCATGGAATGAATAAGTCATGGGGATGAAAGGCACAGAATAGCGAATACAGCCAATGGTATCGTACTAGTGTTATGGTGACAGATGGTAGCTACACTTGTGAGTGTAGTACAATGTATAGACTTAGGAATCACTATGTTGGACACCTGAAATTAATGCAACATTGTATATCAACTATACTTCAATTTTAAAAAGCCAACTAAAAAAAGTTTAGTTCCTGAATTGAGATGTACTGTAAGTGCAAAATATATACTGGACTTCAAAGACTTAGCATGAAGAAAGGTAAAGTATTTCATTGCTAATTTTAAAATATGTTGAGGTTAAAATATTTTGGATATATTGGGTTAGATAAGATATTTTATTAAAATTTTTTAAAAATAAGGAGATCTGTGAAACTAGAGCAAAAAACAAACACAAAAAAACTTTTCTGAAACCCACCTTATTCTAAAAGTTCAGGAATACTTCATGTAAAAATGAGCTAAGGAGAAGTATCAAAGTAAAAACCCAAACAAAATTATTATTAAAAAATGACAGAAGCTGAATCAATCTCTCTCTCTCTCTCACATACACACACACACACACACGCACACGCACACATGCACACACGCACACACGCACACATCACATTATGGTTCATGCTCAGGTCTGAGAATAAGTATCTTTTCTTTTAGCAGCTACCCTCTCCTTCACACTAAGAACCATGAACTAGGAAAGATCTACCGCAGAGAGGATGCACATACTCACTTTTTCTGAGAATTGACCCCATGAACCAAGTAGATCTATGAAGGTCAGAATCAGCAAGATTGCTAAAGTCTTCACAGGGTAAACTTGCCTGACGCAGTGTTGTCTAACATAGTGTATGTGACCTTCTTGTCAGCCTAGAAAATCCACGTTCATCCCTCAAGTCTCAGTTTACTTCCCCAATGCAGAATACAGTCAGAAATTGTGAAAGGTCTGGGATTTTACTCTACTTACAAGCTAAGAAGTTAGCTTCCTATATTTCATGGACGCTGGCAGAAGACATGAGATTGCTGGATCAGAAACAAAGGACTTTGTTACTTACAGCAAAGTAGTAGCCAAAACTTCCTGTCTGTGCCAGTTCTTTGGGTCCTCCTAGTCTCACAGGGGTGACACAGATGGGGCTAGAAAGTTGTCTACATATGCAGTGGGTTGCATTACAGGACAGAGACACTTAACTAGGAGATTCGCCACTTCTATAGAGAGCGGTAAGCTATTCTTTGGAGAAAACATTGCCTTACCCTTGGGGTTGCTTGTTGCAAATCCAGCTCTGAGAAATCAACCAAGTCAAGAAAAATCAGGGCCTTTACTTTTGGCATAGCCAGAGGAGTGTGCAGGATGCTCAGAGCTCATTGGAATTGCCTCTTACAAACACCTTTATTTTTCACTTACATCATACTGTGTTTTAACTATTCATTCACATTTCTTTCTTTTTAAGCTTATTTGAGCTCCTTGAGGACAGGGCCAGTTTGGTTTACATATTTTTTATCTCTGGCAACTACCTGGCATGTGTTTAGTACTTAACAGGGACTCACCAAATAAACAATGGGTGTTTTGAATAAACTCTACCATGGTTAGTGACTTTTCTTTCAAGTATTCTTCTTGGTGGGAGAGTACCTATTGGTGGGCACTCTTGTCCTCAAGACTTTCGTAACTGGCCTACTCTCATGGCCCAGGCTCTGGGGCATACATGTGGATATAGGATAAATAGTTGTGACTCAAATGGAACATACACATGGCTTCAACTTCTTAAAAGGAAATGTGATCTTTATCGATGACAATAAAATCCAAAAATTCTAAAAAACTCTTTAAATGAAGAAAACAACTAGACTATACTCCCTGACTCTGAATGAGATTCTCCCTCCTCCTCTGGGTCTTTCTTCCTGCAGATTACTAATGCCATCATTATATTTGCTTCTGGTTGTAAAGTTGCACTACTTTGCGTTTAACTATCTACCGCATACTGTGCAAATGTGTCTTCATGTCCAGCAGCTGGGAAAGACCGGACATTCATACTGTTACTAAATGCCAAGGCATATCAAAAGGGAAAAGAAACAGAGAGAGGAACACAGACCTTGATTGGCTTACATAAGTTGTAACTTTCTCTCTGTCTTGCAAACCCCATTTTATCTCATGGGGCCTTAAGTAGGGAGCATGGCCATGGAGTTCTTTTTTTTTTTTAATTTTTTTAAAGATTTTGTTTATTTATTTATTTGAGAGAGAGAGAGAGCGCACGCAAGTGGGGGAGGGGCATAGAGAGAGAGAGTCTTAAGCAGATGCCCGCGCTGAACACAGAGCCTGACACTGGACTCCATCTCATGACCCTGAGATCATGACCTGGGCCGAAATCAAGAGTTGAACACTTAACCAACTGGGTCATGCAGGCGCCCTGTGGAGTTCCTCTTTTTAATCCACTGAGCTTTACTCCTTCTAACCCATACCCTACGGTCTTCTACATCAGAAGTCTCAGGTATGTTAGACAAGCATTTTGTCACAAGGTCTGTGTTCTCCCACTTTTTGAGCCAAGTCTTTGTCATGCTGCAATCTCTGACTCTTCCACAGCCCTACTCCACTTTTAGGGGTGATTACATTGTACTACCTTGTCTCAGTCATTTCCGGCTGCTATAACAAGACATCACAGACTGGGGGGCTTAACCAACAGAGATTCATTTTCTCACAGTTCTGGAGGCTAGAAGCCCAAGACCAAGATGCCAGCATGGTTGAGTTCTCATGAGAGCTCTCTTCCTGGCTTGCAGATGGCTGTCTTCTCATTTTGTGTTCACACGGCCTTCGCTCTATGTGTGCTCACAGAGAGAAATTTTTCCTCTCCCTCTTCCTCTTGTTATATGGGCACTAATCCTATCATGAGGGCCTTGCTCTCACAGCCTAATCCAAACCCAATTGCCTCTTAAAGGCTCCACCTCCCAATACCATCACACTAGGGGTTACAACTTCAACATATGAATTTTGGAAGGACACTAGCATTCCACCAATAGCCCTACTGGAAAATTCAGGATAATCTCGCATTTTAAAATCAGCTGATTAGCAAACTAAATTCCATCTGCAAACTTAAATCCATCTACAACCTTAATTCCCCTTTGACATGTAACCTGACATTCACAGGTTCCAGAGATTGGGATGTAGACATGTTTGGGGGACCATTATTCTGTCTACCACAATGACTTTCTCAAAAAAATCAGCTAGTAAATAGCTGGCAGGAGTTAGAAAATATAGGGAGGTATGAATTGCCACTACTTCTGATGTTTTCTTCCCAGAAGGAACCCACTAATTATAATTACTGGCTTCTCTCTGCTCAGAAGACATAAGGCGATTTATCTGAGTGGTCAATTTGGGAAGAATAAAGCAGTAATGCTTGGCTCAGAGCTTTCTTTCCTTCTTCCTTTTGGAAGTGAGATGCTTATAGGAAGCGCTCATTTCACTGCTCCTCTGTGGACTGGGGGCCTTGCTGGGGACAGGTGCTGGGTAGAGGGTTAGGGGTGAAGTGTACCCTAAGCCTGGGCTTCCCTTTACGGGGTGGGGAGGGGTGAGGGGGGAGGCCTGCTAGTTCTGTGGCTCAATATCAGTAAGCCCATTTGGCGAACAGATCTAAAACCAAATCTTCCAATTTGTCTTCTATCAGTAATAAAGGTGGTATTTTGGCCCCATCTCCCATGTCTTCTGTTTATTCCTTAAACGGGTCAGAATCTAGTTGAGAAAGAGGAATCCTTTTATTAACACTTTGTCATAGACCTCAAGAAGAAGCACTTAGTCACGATGCTGTTTATTTCCCCAGGATGTCTCATTTCTCCGTAAGTAACAGTTTTTTGAGAACAGAGCTTACATGGGAAACAGCAGAGCAGTATAGTGATGGAGTGTAGGTATTGTATTAAGACTGCCTCAGTTCAAATACTGGCCCCACCACTTAAATGTTGTATGATGCTTGGCAAGGTACTTAACCTCTTGTGCCTCCATTTCCCATCTAGAAAACAACAACACTGGTTCCTACTTCTTAGAGATTTTTTTTGAGTAGTAAGTGAGAGGAAAGAAGTAAAACAACTTAGAACAGTGCCTAGTGCATTGTCTGCATGCTATTTATTATTACGTCATATACATATCCATATCCCCGATTTTATTTAGCATAGGAATCCTCAAAAAAATTTTTAAATAAAGTAGTGTTCTCTGTGGCAGGGACTCTGTCTTATTCAGCTTGGGATTCCCAGGAAAAACACAGGGCCTAGCACAGAATAGATCTTAATTCATGTTTGTTGCGTGAACAAATGAAATGAGAAAAGAAGTTGAAAACTAAGGTAAAAGAATTGTTCTGCCATGTAACACAATTTGCTTTATTAAACTTAACGGCTAACACTAGGGCTTAATTTCTACTTGGTCAGAAAGTCAACAAAAATATGCTTTTTAAATTAGTGACAAATGCGTTTTGTCCAATTTTGCATTGGAAACTGCATTCCACGGAAAATTCCAAAGCATTTTTAATATCACTTGATGCAGACATCAGTCATTGCTGCCCTCTAGTGGAAGAAATCTTGTGGTGCACATAAAAGTATCATCCATAGCTAAGCAACTTCTTTAAAAATAACTTTTCTACTCAAATATTTCTTTCAAATACTTTTATACATTTTCAAAAACTGTTCCAAATTTTGCATTAATATTTCAGGCAACAAATTTGTTTGCATTCATCATCTAGTCTCTTTGGGAAATCAATCATAACAAATACAATGTTTCACTTTTTAAAATCAGCACCAATTGTAATAAATTGCAAAATAAATAGACAAGTGAAAATTGCAAATAAAAAAAGGTCACAAGTGGAGATACTATTTAGAAGTAGCAAGTCTCCAGGGTATTCTGTTGTGCTATTACTTAAATATTTGTGGTTAATCCCTCTGGTTTCTAACCTGTTTGTAATCCACTTTCAGATCACTGAAGTTCTGCAGAGCTGTCACAAATTTCTGATTCACTTGGGGCATCATATCTGAGCCTATAGAATGTGCGAAAGTTGGAAAAGAGAAGGTTGTTGGAATATACCAAAGTGAAAAAGACACAATCTCTGTATGTAAAGAAAAATGTAAGTGGACACAAACACCACTAACTAAAAAGGAAAGCAAACCTCTGTCAGAACACCATTTAATTGATAGCCCAAACTCAAAGACATGGGGGTAAAGGGAGGTTTGCTCTAGGAAAGCCAGGTGGTAAATGAATGGGCTCTTGAAAATGGATAAATCTTCAATAAAAATAAGCGAAGGAAAAGTTACCTCAGAGTGAAGTACAGATTGAATTTTGGAAAAGATGACCAGTCAGGTATGGCGGCTGTGCCAGGTGTGTTCAGAAATAAAATCAGAAACAAAGGCTAGTTGCAAATCATGGAGGCCTTGAATGCCACCCAGGAAATCTGGACTTGGATCTACCTGCTTCGAACAGTTATTGAAAATTTTGTGAGAGGTCACAGTAAGATCTACCTTTTTGGAAAGTAACATTTGCTGTAATTTGGAAGATAAATTGAAACACAGAAAGGCTAAAGTCAAGATCAGTTTGAAGGCCACTGCTATGGTCCAGGCAAGAGAATCTGCCCTCCAGCTGTAATAATGGCAAGAGAGGAAAAACACCAGTGTGTTTCAGAAGGAAAACCAAAATGGTTCAACAGTAGATTGATGCAGGAGGGGATAGGAGAGTTTGATTAAAATAAGAATAAAGAAATCTTCACCTCTTAAGTCGAGGCAGCTAAAGAGATGTCGAAGCCAATGAGACAGAGAGCGCAGAGGAGACCGTTTGTCATTCTCATTCGTTGTCTATTTGCCACATGTGGTTAAAAGACAATGGTGTTCCAGTTTCCCCCACTTAGGTGTGTTATAATTTATTATCCTTCAAATAAGGGAAGAAGAGGGAGATCAAAAATATGCAAGTTCATAATCCAACTTATTTAAATTTTTAACAAGAATCTAAATCACATAATGCCTCTGCCATTAGGGTTTTTATTGGTAAAAGAAAATGATGAAACCATGGTGCATTTGTAAGGTCCATTTTAAGATTTAAATTTTATGATTCTTTAGTCCTAATTACCTTCATTAGGTAATCAAGAATATGTGTTTGAGTTGACGTCCAGTATGCATCTGATATTCCAGATAATCCTGAGCTTATAAAAGACAGGGAAACTTCCACAAAGAGGTGAAAACATGTCATGGAAAGGTGGAAAGGCCTGAGATAACAGAATTCTACAAAGGAAGAGCAGGGCTGAAGCCTGAGTGTCCCAGCTTGTGGAATGGCTCAACCACCCACCCAGTGCCCCCAGCCAGAAGAAACCTACATGTTAGCTTTGACTCCTTCTCCTCACGACCCATCATTCCAATTGATAATGTTTCCAATCCATCTGCTTCTTTCCATCCCCACCACCATTTCTCTGACTCAGGTCACCATCCTCTCTTACACAAATAAATCAAGTAGTCTCTTTAAAAAAAAAAAAGTTACTTTTTAAAAGTAATGGTACAAAACGTGCGGTACAAAAAAATACATAATACAAAATCTTAAGATTATCATGAGGTATATTATAAACATTTTCCTTTCAACCCTGACCCTCAGTGACACAGTTCCCTTAATAAAAGGAAACCAAGCTAACCAGTTTTGTATGTCCTCCAAGATACATAATATATTGGTTTTCCTTCCCCGTTCTATTTACTCAGTACCTTGTTTTGTCACTTCATAATACATTTTGGAGATGATCCCATATAAATATATAGAGAGCTCACTCTTTATAACAGCTGCAGTGTATGGATATACCATATGTTATATACATATATGTTATTGATATACTATACATGTGTCACTCCCAACCTTTTGCTTACACAAACAAACAATGTTGCAATGAGTATCTTTTCACTCACTTTCTCACAGTTGCAATTATACCTGTGGACTGACTCTAAATTTATAATATATTCAATCTTCTATTTCTTTGGATTAAATGATTCAATGTTTACATTACTTTATTTCTATTTCCTTTCCACTCCTCTCCTCACACCAACACCTGATTTTCATGGATTATGAGATTTCTTTTAGTACTTATCTTTAAAGTTTTAAATATATTTATACTTCTATTACTTCATTTATCAGCTTTAAGTAACTTCTGGCTTCCAAATATAAAAGGTGCTTAGGTTACGTTCCATTTTTCCTCCTGCTTCTCATCTTCTATTAATTCTATCCTTTCCACCTGTCCAAGTTTATAAAATAGATTCCATTCTAACCATAACCCCCACTTTTATCTCCATCTTGATCCTACAGGTAATCATACTGGCACCTCGCTCCACTCCTTCTGTCACAGTTTCTCCCTTCATCCAAGTTGTTCAAGTTTTCCTGTTAGAATCTTGAAGAAATATCCAGGGCGCCTGGGTGGCTCAGTTGGTTAAGGGTCTGCCTTTGGCTCAGGGTCATCATGATCTCAGGGTCCTGTGATCGAGCCCCCTCGAATCTGCTTCCCCCCTCTCCCCTGCTCTCTCTCTCTCTCAAAAAAATAAAATCTTTTAAAAAGAGAGAGAGAGAGAATCTTGAAGAAATCCATCTGCTATAGATATTCATGGAAATTACATTCTCTGGGGTTTCTAATGTTCAAAGATATCTGTTGTCTTTATAGCTAGACTGATGATTTCACTGTGAATACATTCCTTGAATTCACATTTTCCTTCCCTGAGGAATTTTAGGCATTGTTCCACTGTTTTCTGGTATTGATTGTTGCTGTGCAGAAGTCTGAGGCACACTTTGTCCCAGGAAAACTTGACACAGAGCAGTCAGCACTGATATCATACTTTAAAAGAAAATAAATGGTCCTTAAAGATTAAGATTCCTGTGCAATGAGACAAAGAGATCAAATTTCATACATGGAAAAAAGGCTTTCCTGGGATGAAGTATGCCTTTTCCATAAATAGATCCAAGGTTTGTTTCTAAGGAAAAAGATTCTTAAATTATACATTTAAAAGTTGATCTATTCCATTCAATCTGTACCCTCTGATGTATCTTGGATCTTCTTTACCTTTCCTATCAATTATTTTGTTCGCAATTCTTTTACTTTTTGATGGATTCTGTTTCATTTTTCTTGCTCTTCTTAATTCTTCCTATCCTCCTTGTCTCCAAAGTGTTTTCAGTTATCGCTAGTCTCTTTTGGGCTAGTTTCAATGAGACTTTCATTTCTATAATGCTTTCCTATTTCTTCCCTGAGTTCATTACTCAATTCCTTCTGTGGTCTCAGTATATCTTCCCTGAGTCCTTGGAGCTCTCTGTTTTGAGTTTTAATTTATAGAGAGAGCACATGATTGAAATTTGCTATTATTTTGTTTTATCCTTTAATTCAGGACAACATTCTTGGTCAAAATTTTTATCTGATCCATTGTGACCCTTTTCCAAATTAGGGTTTTCTTTCTCCACTTATTTTGCCTGTTTATTATTTCTTTCCTCCTTTTTTGAGGGGTGGGGATATACTTATATGATCCCATGCTGATTCCTTTTTGAATCACTGCTCATATTTTAATGTGTTGAGTTCTTCCTATGGTCACTATTGGTAAGAGTTTATAAGAGAAAGGAGCCAAGACCATGTTCTAGATTAGCAGAAATTCTTCCTGGTTCATAATGATGTTCCTTATGGTACAGCATTATATGTGTAATTTTCTTTGCTTTTAGTTTTCCTTAGTCAACAAAATCAGTAGCTCTAGGGTGCCCCCCAAGGCAGTATCTCTCCTCTCCACTTTCTCGTACCAATAAAATCTCTCTGCTTCACCCTACCCCACTTAACAAAATAAAATGGAAAACCCAGATATAGCTTATCAGTGTGATTCTCCATTCACTCTTACTGGCCTACTTCTCATTTTTGTGAACTAGGTCTGGGGATGCTCCCACTGGCACACTCCCATTATTCCAAATAAGGAAATGTTTGGGGATTTTTTTTCTCCCCTCAAAGTACAGCATCTCCTCTGGAGAACTTTTCCCTGTCAGTTTTGGCTGAAATATGCAGATGCAAGTAGCATCTTTCTGTATCTGCTCAGACTCCTTTTGACCATAACTGCTCTCAGCAATCCTTTCTCATATATTGTGGTTCAGGGATATAGATCTCACCTAATTTTTTTCAAAGATTGAATTTGCATTTCTATTTCTTGCTCTTCTTATCTTGCACTGATTTCTGAGAGAAGAGTGTAGCACCATCTTTTCTTGGCCATTTTATAAATGGAACTCTCTATAACAGGGTTTTATTTGTCGCCCCACCTCTGGTCTACTCCTTCAATCAGGTTCTTCATTACAACAAAAATGATCTAAAATGCAAATATGTTGTCAGTACCTTGCAAGAAACCATTTCGTGACTCTGCATACTCTTTTAGCATTTAAATTTCAGTGTAGTCAGCTTACGGTGTTGTATTAGCTTCTGGTATACAATATAGTGATTCAACTGTTCTATATGTTACTCCATGCTCATCAAGATGAATGTACTCCTAATCCCCTTCATCTATTTCATGAATTTTCCCCCTTCCACCTCCCCTCTGCTAACTATCTCTTTGTTTTTTGGTTTGCCTCTTTTTTCCCCTTTGTTTGCTGTTTTGTTTCTTAAATTCCACATATGAGTGAAATCAGATGATATTTGTCTTTCCCTGACTGCCTTATTTTGCTTAGCATTATACTCTCTAGATCCATCCATATTGCTGCAAATGGCAAAATTTCATTCTTTTTGATGGCTGAATAATATTCCATTGTGTATACTTGTATTATATATATTATATATGTATTATATTATGTATTATATTATGTATTATAATGTATTTCATATATATACATATACACATATATATATATAAAATCACATCTTTATCCATTCATCTGTTGATGGACATGGACTCCTTCCATAATTTAGCTGTTGTAAATAATGCTGCAATAAACATTCTCCCATTCCATAGGCTGCCTTTTGGTTTTGTTGATTGTTTCCTTCACTGTGCAGAAGCTTGTTATCTTGACGAAATCCCGATAGTTCACTTTTGCTTTTGTTTCTCTTGCCTCTGGCAATATGTCTAGTAAAAAGTTGCTACAGCAGAGGTCAAAGAAGTTAACTGCCTGTGTTCTCTAGGATTTTGATGGTGTCCTGTCTTACATTTAGGTCTTTCCTCGATGTTGAATTTATTTTTCTGTATGGGGTAAGAAAGTGGTCCAGTTTCATTCTTCTGCATGTTGCTTTCTAGTTTTCCCAATACCATTTGTTCAAGACACTGTCTTTTTCCATTGATATTCTTTCCTGCTTTGTCAAATATTAGTTGACCATATAGTTGTGGGTCTATTTCTGGGCTCTCTATTCTGTTCCATTGATCTATGTGTCTGTTTTTGTGCCACTACCATACTGTCTTGATGATTATAGCTTTGTAATACAGTTTGAAGCCCAGAATTGCTTTTCTTCCTTCCTTCCTTCCTTCCTTCCTTCCTTCCTCTCTTTTTTAAAAAGATTTATTTATCAGAGAGAATGGGGGGAGGGGGCAGAAAGAAAGAATGTCAAGCAGACTCCTTGCTGAGTGGGGACCCTGATGAGGGTCTCAATCTCACAACCCTTAGATCATGACCTGAGTCGAAATGAAGAGTTGGGTGCTCAACTGACTGAGCCACCCAGGCACCTTGCTTTTCTTTTTCAACATTTCTTTGGCTATTCAGGGTCTTTTCTGGTTCCATACAAATTTTAGAATTGTTTCTTCTAGCTCTGTGAAAAATGTTGGTGTTATTTTGATAGGGATTGCATTGACTGTGTAGATTGCTTTGGGGAATATAGACACTTTAACAATATTTGCTCTTCCAATTCATGGACACAGAATGTTTTTCCATTTCTCTGTGTTATCTTCAGTTTCTTTCATAAATGTTCTAAAGTTTTCAGAGTACAGATCTTTTACCTGTTTGGTTAGGTTTTTTCCTAGGTATCTTATGGTTTTTGGTGCCATTCTAAATGGAATTGATTCCTTGATTTCTCTTTCTGCTGCTTCATTATTGGTGTATAGAAATGCAACAGATTTCTGTATGTTGATTTTATAACCTATGATTTTGCTGAACTCCTGTATTAGTTCTAGAAATTTTTTGGTGGAGTCTTTCAGGCTTTCTATATAGGGTATCATGTTATCTGTGAAGAGTGAAAGTTTAATTTCTTACTTGCCAATTTGGATGCTTTTATTTCTTTTTATTTGACTGCTGAGGTTAGGACTTCCAGTACTATGTTGAACAACAGTTGTACTAAACATTTAAAGAAAAGTTAGCACTCGTTCTTCTCAAACTTTTCCAAAAAATAGAAGAGGAAAGAAAACATCCAAACTCATTCTGTGAGGCTGGCATTACACTGATACCAAACCAGATAAAGACACCAGAAAAAAGAGAACCAATGAACATGGATGCAAAACTCAACAAAATATTGTCAAACAGGGGTGCCTGGGTGGTTCAGTTGGTTAAGTGTCTGACTCTTGATTTTGGCTCAGGTCATGATCTCAGCGTTCTGAGATCAAACCCTGCATCATGCTCCACACTGGGCGTGGAACCTGCTTAAGATTCTCTCTCTCCCTCTCCCTTTCCCCTCACCCCCCTCCTTCTCTAAAATATATATACATTGGCAAACAGAATCCAACATTACATTTGAAAAAATCGTTCACCATGATCAAGTGGGATTTATTCCTGGGATGCAAGGGTAGTTCAATATTCACAAATCAATCAACGTGATACATCACAGCAATAAGAGACGTGGTCATTTCAATAGATGCAGAAAAAGCATTTGACAACATACAACATTCATTCATGATAAAAACCCTCAACAAAGTAGGATTAGAGGGAACATACCTCAATATAATAAAGGCCATATGTGAAAAACCCATAGCTAACATCATACTCAATTGGGAAATACTCCTTCCTCTAAGGTCAAGAACAAGCCAAGGATGTCCACTATCACCACTTTTATCTAACATAGTACTGGAAGTCTGAGCTACAGCAGTCAGACAACAAAAAGAAATAAAATGCATCCAAACCAGCAAGGAAGAAGTCAAAACTCACTATTTGCAGATGACATGATACTATATATAGAAAACCCTAAAGATTGCACCAAATAACTACTAGTACTGATAAATGAATTCAGTAAAGTCACAGGATAGAAAATTCATGTGCACAAATCCATTGCATTTCTATACACTAATAATGAAACAGAAGAAAGAGAAATTAAGAAAACAATCCCAGAGGAGTTAAGATGGCGGAGGAGTAGGAGACACCGTTTTCAGCCGGTCCTCCGAGTCGAGCTGGATAGGTACCAGACCAGCCTAAACAACCACGGAACCAGCCTGAGACGCAGGAAGACGCATCTGGATCTCTACAAATGAACATCTCCAGCGCTGAGTATTGAGGTATGAAGCGGGGAGCCATGAAACTGTGCACAGATATCGGAAGATAAACGGAAGGGGGAGGGAGCCGCCGTGTTCGGGCGCCGGGAAGCGGTAGCCACTTGCACGGGAGAGCGGGCGGGGCTCGCAGACGGCACCCGCAAAACAGCAGACTGAGACCGTGAGCCGGGTGCGCGCCACCAGGCATCTCGCGGAACCCCGGAATCCCGGTGCGCTCACTGGATCCAGACTGAGACCGGGAGATCCGGGAGCGCGCAGGGTGGCTGGCGGCTGGCGGCATTAGAAACACAAAGGACAGAGACGCGCCGGCCCTGGAAGTGAGGGCTGGGACGCCGGGTGTGGGGCGCACATCCCGGACGCTGCAGGGTTGAGCAGCACCAACAGAAACAGAGTTAAAGTGGCCAGAACATTAGTAGAGAACGGGCCGCAATCCCTCTGTTCTGTGACAGAGGCTGAAATTTGCCGCTGCTGCTCTGACTCTCAGAAGAGGCACAGCAAACCGCCAGGGAAAGCCGCCAGAGAACAAAAGCCTGGAAATACCGGCTCAGGGAGTGCCCATCCCCATCCCCCCTCGCAGGGGTCTCCGAGACTCTACCCAAACATGGCTGCCTGAGTATCGGCACGGCAGGCCCCTCCCCCAGAAGGCAGGCTGAGAAATCAAGAAGCCCACAACCCGAGGCGCCTGGGTGGCGCAGTCATTGAGCGCCTGCCTTCGGCTTAGGGCGTGATCCCGGCGTTCCGGAAAGGAGAGCCTCATCGGGCTCCTCCGCTGGGAGCCTGCTTCTTCCTCTCCCACTCCCCTGCTTCTGTTCCCTCTCTCGCTGGTTGGCTGCCACATAAATAAATAAATAAAATCTTTAAAGAAGAAGCCCACATCCCTAAGATCCCTATAAAACAAGGGGCACGGCCTGGGACCCAGTCAATACTTTGGGCTCTGGAAACCCCGCAACCTCTCTTCATCAGAATGACAAGAAGGAGAAGCCCCCCCCAGCAAAGAAAAGACAGTGATCTGTGGCCTCTGCCACAGAAATAATGGATATGGATGTAACCAAATTATCAGAAATGGAATTCAGAGTAACGATGGTCAAAATGATGAGTAGAATTGAAAAAACTATTAACGAAAAGGTTACTGAGAATATAGAATCCCTAAGGACAGAAATGAGAGCGAATCTGACAGAAATTAAAAATTCTATGAGCCAAATGCAGGCAAAACTAGAGGCTCTGACGGCCAGGGTCGCAGAAGCAGAGGAACGGGTTAGTGAATTGGAGGATGGGTTAATAGAGGAAAAAATGAAAATAGAAGATGGTCTTAAAAAAATCCACGCCCACGAATGTAGGTTACGGGAGATTACTGACTCAATGAAACGATCCAATGTTAGAATCATCGGCATCCCCGAGGGGGTGGAGAAAAACAGAGGTCTAGAAGAGATATTTGAACAAATTGTAGCTGAAAACTTCCCTAATCTAGCAAGGGAAACAAACATTCGTGTCCAAGAGGCAGAGAGGACCCCTCCCAAGCTCAACCACGACAAACCTATGCCACGTCACGTCATAGTGCAATTCGCAAATATTAGATGCAAGGATACAGTATTGAAAGCGGCCAGGGCAAAGAAATTTCTCACGTACCAAGGCAAAAGCATCAGAATTACGTCAGACCTGTCTACACAGACCTGGAATGAGAGAAAGGGTTGGGGGAGCATATTTAAAGCTCTTTCAGAGAAAAACATGCAGCCAAGGATCCTTTATCCAGCAAGGCTGTCATTCAGAATTGATGGAGAAATAAAGACATTTCAGAATCGCCAGTCACTCACCAATTTTGTAACCACGAAACCAGCCCTACAGGAGATATTACGGGGGGTTCTATAAAAGTAAAAAGGCCCCAAGAGTGATACAGAACAGAAAGTCACAGCCAATACAAACAAAGACTTTACTGGCAACATGGCAACATTAAAATCATATCTCTCAGTAATCAGTCTTAATGTAAATGGTTTGAACCATCGCATAAAATGCCATAGGGTTGCAGATTGGATAAAAAGAAATGACCCATCCATTTGCTGTCTACAAGAGACTCATTTCAAACCCAAAGATGCATTCAGACTGAGAGTAAGGGGATGGAGTACCATCTTTCACGCAAATGGACCTCAAAAGAAAGCTGGGGTAGCAATTCTCATATCAGATAAATTGGATTTTAAACTACAGACTATAGTTAGAGATGCAGAAGGGCACTATATTATTCTTAAGGGAAGTATTCAACAAGTGGATATGACAATTATAAATATATATGCCCCCAACAGGGGAGCAGCAAGATACACAAGCCAACTCTTAACCAGAATAAAGAGACATATAAATAAAAATACATTAATAGTAGGGGACCTCAACACTCCACTATCAGAAATAGACAGAACACCCTGGCAAAAACTAAGCAAAGAATCAAAGGCTTTGAATGCCATACGCGATGAGTTGGACCTCATAGATATATATAGAACACTACACCCCAGAACCAAAGAATACTCATTCTATTCTAATGCCCATGGAACATTCTCAAGAATAGACCATGTTCTGGGACACAAAACAGGTCTCAACCGATACCAAAAGATTGAAATTATCCCCTGCATATTCTCAGACCACAACGCTCTGAAATTGGAACTCAACCACAAGGAAAAATTTGGAAGAAACTCAAACACTTGGAGACTAAGAACCATCCTGCTCAGGAATGACTCGATAAACCAGGAAATCAAAAATCAAATTAAACAATTTATGGAGACCAACGAGAATGAAAATACAACAGTCCAAAACCTATGGGATACTGCAAAGGCAGTCCTAAGGGGGAAATACATAGCCATTCAAGCCTCACTCAAAAGAATAGAAAAATCTAAAATGCAGTTTTTATATTCTCACCTCAAGAAGCTGGAACAGCAACAGAGGGACAGGCCTAATCCACGCACGAGGAAGCAGTTGACCAAAATTAGAGCTGAAATCAATCAAGCAGAAACCAGAAGTACAGTAGAGCAGATCAACAGGACTAGAAGCTGGTTCTTTGAGAGAATCAACAAAATTGACAGACCACTGGCAAGACTTATCCAAAAGAAAAGAGAAAGGACCCAGATTATTAAAATTATGAATGAAAAAGGAGAGGTCACGACGAGCACCATTGAAATTGGAAGGATTATTAGAAATTTTTATCAACAGCTATATGCCAATAAACTAAGCAATCTGGAAGAGATGGAATCCTTCCTGGAAACCTATAAACTACCAAGATTGAAACCGGAAGAAATTGATTCCTTAAACAGGCCAATTAATTATGAAGAAATTGAGTCAGTGATAAACAACCTTCCAAATAACAAAACTCCAGGCCCGGACGGTTTTCCTGGGGAATTCTACCAAACATTCAAAGAAGAAATAATACCTATTCTCCTAAAGCTATTTCAAAAAATAGAAACAGAAGGAAAGCTACCAAACTCATTCTATGAGGCCAATATTACCTTGATCCCCAAACCAGGCAAAGACCCCATCAAAAAGGAGAATTACAGACCGATTTCCCTAATGAATATGGACGCCAAAATCCTCAACAAGATACTTGCTAATAGAATCCAACAGTACATTAAAAGGATTATCCATCACGATCAAGTGGGATTCATACCTGGGATGCAAGCGTGGTTCAATATTCGCAAATCAATCAGCGTGATACATCATATCAACAAGAAAAGACTCAGGAACCATATGATCCTCTCAATCGATGCCGAAAAAGCATTTGACAAAATACAGCATCCTTTCCTGATTAAAACCCTTCAGAGTGTAGGAATAGAAGGTACATTTCTCAATCTCATAAAAGCCATCTATGAAAAGCCTACTGCAAATATTATTCTCAATGGGGAAAAGCTGGAAGCCTTTCCCTTAAGATCAGGAACTCGACAAGGATGCCCACTCTCGCCACTATTATTCAACATAGTACTAGAAGTCCTTGCAACAGCAATCAGACGACAAAAAGGGATCAAAGGTATTCAAATTGGCAAAGAAGAAGTCAAAATGTCTCTCTTTGCAGATGACATGATACTCTATATGGAAAACCCAAAAGAAGCCACTCCCAAACTATTAGAAGTTATAGAGCAATTCAGTAACGTGGCAGGATACAAAATAAATGCTCAGAAATCAGTTGCATTTCTATACACGAATAACGAGACCGAAGAAAGAGAAATTAGGGAATCCATCCCATTTACAATAGCACCAAAAACCATACGTTACCTTGGAATTAACTTAACCAGAGACGTAAAGGACCTATATTCTAGAAACTATAAATTACTCTTAAAAGACATTGAGGAAGACATAAAAAGATGGAAAGATATTCCATGCTCATGGATCGGAAGAATTAACATAGTTAAAATGTCCATGCTACCCAGAGCAATCTACACTTTCAATGCTATCCCGATCAAAATACCAAGGACATTTTTCAAAGAACTGGAACAAACAGTCCTTAAATTTGTATGGAAACAGAAAAGGCCCCGAATCTCCAAGGAACTGTTGAAAAGGAAAAACAAAGCTGGGGGCATCACAATGCCGGATTTCGAGCTGTACTACAAAGCTGTGATCACAAAGACAGCATGGTACTGGCACAAAAACAGACACATAGACCAATGGAACAGAATAGAGAGCCCAGAAATGGACCCTCGGCTCTTTGGGCAACTAATATTTGATAAAGCAGGAAAAAACATCCGGTGGGAAAAAGACAGTCTCTTCAATAAATGGTGCTGGGAAAATTGGACAGCTACATGCAAGAGAATGAAACTTGACCACTATCTCACACCATACACAAAAATAAACTCCAAATGGATGAAAGACCTCGATGTGAGACAGGAATCCATCAAAATTCTAGAGGAGAACATAGGCAACAACCTCTACGACATCGGCCAAAGCAACCTTTTTCATGACACATCCCCAAAGGCAAGAGAAACAAAAGATAAAATGAATTTATGGGACTTCATCAAGATTAAAAGTTTCTGCACATCCAAGGAAACAGTCAGAAAAACTAAGAGGCAGCCCACGGAATGGGAGAATATATTTGCAAATGACACTACAGATAAAGGACTGGTATCCAAGATCTACAAAGAACTTCTCAAACTCAATACACGAGAAACAAATAAACAAATCAAAAAATGGGCAGAAGATATGAACAGACACTTTTCCAATGAAGACATACAAATGGCTAACAGACACATGAAAAAATGTTCAAAATCATTAGCCATCAAGGAAATTCAAATCAAAACCACACTAAGATACCACCTTACGCCAGTTAGAATGGCAAAAATAGACAAGGCAAGAAACAACAATTGTTGGAGAGGATGTGGAGAAAGGGGATCCCTCCTACATTGTTGGTGGGAATGCAAGTTGGTACAGCCACTCTGGAAAACAGTGTGGAGGTCCCTTAAAAAGTTAAAAATTGAGCTACCCTATGATCCAGCCATTGCACTACTGGGTATTTACCCCAAAGATACAGACGTAGTGAAGAGAAGGGCCATATGCACCCCAATGTTCATAGCAGCAATGTCCACAATAGCTAAATTGTGGAAGGAGCCGAGATGCCGTTCAACAGATGACTGGATTAAGAAGTTGTGGTCCATATATACAATGGAATATTACTCAGCTATCAGAAAGAATGAGTTCTCAACATTTGCTACAACATGGACAGCACTGGAGGAGATAATGCTAAGTGAAATAAGTCAAGCAGAGAAAGACAACTATCATATGATTTCTCTCATCTATGGAACATAAGAACTAGGATGATCGGTAGGGGAAGAAAGGGATAAAGAAAGGGGGGGTAATCAGAAGGGGGAATGAAACATGAGAGACTATGGACTATGAGAAACAAACTGAGGACTTCAGAGGGGAGGGGGGTGGGGGAATGGGATAGACCGGTGATGGGTAGTAAGGAGGGCACGTATTGCATGGTGCACTGGGTGTTATACACAACTAATGAATCATCGAGCCTTACATCGGAAACCGGGGATGTACTGTATGGTGACTAACATAATATAATAAAAAATCATTTAAAAAAAAAAAAAAAGAAAACAATCCCATTTACAATTGTACGAAAAATAAAATTCCTAGGCATAAACTTAATGAAAGAAGTGAAAGACCTATACTCTGAAAACTATAAAAAGCTGATGAAAGAAATTGAAGAAGACACAAAGAAATGGAAAGACATTCTATGCTCATGGATTGGAAGAACAAATATTGTTACAATGTCTATACTACCCAAAATAACCTACACACTTAATGCCATCCTACCAAAATACAAAGAGCATTTTTTACAGAACTAGAATAAATAGTCCCTGAATAACAAAAGCAACCTTGAAAGAGAAAAGCAAAACTGGAGGTATTGCAATTCCAGATTCCAAGTTATATTACAAAGCTGCAGTAATCAAAGCAGTATGGTACTGGCACAAATATAGACACATAGATCAATGGAACAGAATTGAAAGCCCAGAAATAAACCCCAATTATATGGTCAATCTTCGATAAAGGAGGCAAGAATATGCAAAGGGAAAAAGATGGTCTCTTCAGCAAATGGTGTTGGGAAAACTGGACAGCTACATGCAAAAGAATAAAACTAGACCACTTTCTTACACCATACACAAAAATAAACTCGAAGTGGATTAAGGACCTAATTGTGAGATATGAAACCATAAAAAGCCTAGAAGAGAAGACAGGCAGTAATTTCATTGGCCATAGCAACATCTTTCTAGGTATGTTGCTGAGGCAAGGGAAACAAAAAGAAAAGTAAACTACTGGGACTTCATCAAGATAAAAAGCTTCTGCACAGCAGGGAAAAACCAACAAAACTGAAAGACAAGCAATAGAATGGGAGAAAATATTTGCAAATGACATATCCAATAAAGGTATCCAAAGTAGGTAAAGAATTATACAACTTAACGCCAGAAAACTCACAAATAATCCAATTTAAATTGGGCAGAAGACATGAACAGACATTTCTCCAAAAAAGACATATGGATGGCCCACAGATGCAAGAAAAGATGCTCAACATCACTCATCATCAGGGAAATGCAAATCAAAACCACAATGAAATATCACCTCACACCTGTCAGAATGGCTAAAATGAACAACACAAGAAACAACAAGTGTTGACAAGCATGTGGAGAAAAAGGAACCCTCATGCACTGTTGGTGGGAATGCAAACTGGTGCAGCCACTGTGGAAGACAGTATGGATGTTCCTCAAGAAGTTAAAAATAGAGCTACCCTATGACCCAGCAATTGCACTATTAGGCATTTACCCAAATGATATAAAACTACAGATTCAAAGGGGCACATGCACCCCAATGTTTATAGCAGCATTATCAACAATAGCCAAGCTATGGAAAGAGCCCAAATGTCCATCAACTGATGAATGGATAAAGAAGATGTGGTATATATGTACAATGGAATATTACTCAGCCATCAAAAAGAATGAAATCTTGCCATTTGCAATGATGTGGATGGAACTACAGTATATTATGCTAAGCGAAATAAGTCAGTCAGAGAAAGACAAATACCATATGATTTCACTCATATGCAGAATTTAAGAAACAAACAGATGAACATAGGAGAAGGGAAGATAAAATAAAATAAGATAAAAACAGAGAGGGAGACAAACCATAAGAGACTCTTAACTATAGAGAACAAACTGAGGGTTACCGAAGGGGAGGTTGGCGCAGGGATGGACTAAATGGGTGATGGGTATTAAGGAGGGCATGTGTTGCGATGAACACTGGGTGTTACATGTAAGTGATGAATCACTAAATTCTGCTCCTGAAACCAATAATAGATTATAGATGATAGATAGATAGATAGATAGATAGATAGATAGATAGATAGATAGATAGATGAATGAATGTTTGGTAGAATTCACCTGTGAAGTCACTTTTATTTGTTGGCAGTTTTTTGACTACTGATTCAATTTCATTGCTGGTGATTGGTCTGTTCAAGTTTTCTATTTCTTCCTGCTTCAGTTCTGGTAGGTTATATGTTTCTAGGAATTCATCCATTTCTTCTAGGTGGTCCAATTTGTTGGCATATAATTTTTCATAATATTCCTTACAATCCTTTCATATTTCTGTGGTGTCAGTTGTTACTTCTTCTCTTTCATTTGTGATTTTGTGATTTTGTTTATTTGAGGCCGTTCTTTCTCTCTCTGTTTTCTGAGTCTGGCTAGAGGTTTGTCAATCTCAACTTCTTGTCACTCTCAGGGCTCTCCCAGAACTGAGCCCACTGATTTTTAATATTCTAGGCTTTAAGTACCACTGGTTGTAAGAACACATGAAATTCAGCCCCTCCAGTTTTCAAGCCAAATGCTATGGGGATTCATCTTCCCAGTGCAGGATCCCATGTGATAGTGTGTTTCTCACCTTTTCCTATACCCAGGACTCCCTCCCTACAGCAGATGGACACATCTTCACCCTTCCTACCCCTTTTGATGTGGTGTCTTCTCTACTTTAGTTGTGGAGTTTGTTCTGCCAGTCTTTGGGTCATTATTTACACTAATTTGAGTATTATCTAGTTATTTACACTCATTAATGTGAGTATCATCTAGCTGCATCTAGGGGAAGAGGCAAGCTTAGGGTCCTCTTTCTCCACTATCTTGGCCCCCCTCTCAACTCTGCATACTCTTGGCATAAAGACCAAACATCTCTCTGATTTGGCCCCTGTCTATCTCTCCTGTCTCATCTATTTTTCTCCAGCTTCCTCCTACTCAGTATTAGAACATAATGAATTTCATTTAGTTATTCAATCTCTCCATGATCTGTTCTGTCTCCAGGCATGCAACATGCTCTTCTCTCTGCCTGAAATATTCTTCTGACATTGACCACTCCATTTACTTCTTAACTCTTAATAACCCTTCAGAATAATAATCCTTTCAGAATCATAATAATGAGCTATATTTTTTATTGTTTACTATGGCACTTTATTGTTTACTACTATTGTTTACTATGGCACTTTATATTAAATCATTTAATTATGGAACACTACATCAAAAACTAAGGATGTACTGTATGGTAACTAACATAATAAAAAATTTAAAAAAAATTAAAAAATAAATTTCCTTTCTAAAATTAAAAAAATCATTTATTTTCATAGAAAACCAATGATATGAGTACTATTATTGTCCCTGTTTAAATGTGAGAAAACTGAAGGTAGTAAAGATGAAGAAATTTGTCAAAGGTAACAGAGCTAGTAGATGTTGCACCTGCAGCTAGACTCTAGCACTCCAAAGGTCCTACAACAGCAAACTGACAATACACTACACTACTTTTATGTCACTACTCCTCTCCCCTCAACTTTGACTCAAGTGTCTCACTTACATGCACCAAAACATGTTTGTACTTCTCCTAACATAGCTCTTAACACATTATTATAGTTGCTTGTTTTCTTATCAGAAATCCTTTCTAGAATATGAGATTCTTCAGACTAAAAACTGTATCTCTCTTGTTTCCTTTTGTATCCCCCTTGCCTGACACATAGCAAGTGCTCAATAAATATATATTATTGAAATTTTTAAAAAAAATTTTTCTCTTAGGATCGAGAAATGGGAGAGTGTAAGAAAAGGTGAGTATCATAAAAAGCCCTTCTTTCAGCTAGGTCATCAGAGATAATAACTATGAATAGTTTTAAAATCTAGTATTAAGCAACTCACCACTATTAGAAAAGTAGTCCCAGCAGAGCAAAAGTCCCACCAGAAACATCTCCTCTTCTTGCCTGACAGAGGTGAGAAAAAGAAGAAAAAAGGTTTCTATGTTGTGATAACATTATAAGAGACAAAGACCATATTAGGAGCACCATGCAGGAGCTTGACCTTCTTGCTTCTTTCCTGTTTTACTCCTTGTAGTAAGTCATCTGCATATATTTCAACAAGTTATCAGAACAGTAGCACACTCATCCAATCTTTCTCAGTAAATTATGGCTTCTCTGACATAATCAGTAAGAAGTTAAATGTTACAATCTTTCCAGATTAGGAAACCACAGATACGTTGAGTCTCTTCACTAAGAAGATGACATTTACTGGTTTTCATCAATAGATCTGAATCTTTGAGATCTAGCATTAGACAATTTTTTCTTAAACATGACAACAAAAGCACAGGCCAAGGAAGATCATTAAAATTTAATATTTCTGTATGTCAAAAGATACAATCAAGGAAGTAAAAAGACAACACACAACATGGGAGTCTATATTTGTAAATCATATATTCCATATGGGATTTATATCTAGAATATATAAAGAATTCTTATAACTCAATAATAAATAGACAAGAAACCCAATTTAAAACGAGCAAAGAATCTGAAAAGACATTTCTCCAAAGCAAATACATGAATGACCAATAAACACATTAAAAAATGTTCAACATCAGTAGCCATCAGGGAAATGAAAGTCAAATCCACAAAGATATACCACTTCATACCCACTAACAAGGCTGAAATAATAACAAGTGTTGATGAAGATATGGAGAAATTGGAACACTCATATACTGCTGGTGGGAATGTAAAATTGTGCAGCAATTTTGGAAAAGAGTTTTGGTGATCCTCAAAAGATTACACAGAGGATTATCATATGACCCAGCAATTCCACACCAGATATATAGCAGATAGAAATTAAAATACATGTGCACATAAAAACTTGTGCATGAATGTTCATAGCTGTATTATTCATAATAGCCAGAAAATAGAAACAATGTGAATGTCCATCAACTGAAGAAACATGTGGTATACCCAAATAATAAAAATCATTTGACACTAAAAAGAAAATAAAATACTGATACATGCCACAACATTGATAAACCTTGAAAACATTATGCTAAGTGAAAGACATAGGTTACATTGTATTATTCCATCTTTGTGAAATGTCCCAACTAAGCAAATCCACAGAAACCAAAAATAGAATGGTGATTACCCAGGTTTGGGGTGAGGTGGGGGAGGAATGGGGAATGATCGCTAATGTGTACAGGATTTCTTTTTAGAGTGTTGAAAATACTCCAAAATTAGATTGTGGTGTGGTTGCAGAACTGTGAATATACAAAAAAAAAAAAAAAAAAAAAAAAAACCCAAGAAACAAACAAACAAAAAAAGACAACACTGAATACGCACTGAGTTAATCTTATAGTATGTGAAATACATGTTAATAAAACTATTTTTAAAAAATACATAATTGAGTATGTTTAAAACACTTAGCCTTGAGGCACCTGGGTGGCCCAGTAGGTTAGGTGTCCAACTCTTGGTTTTGGCTCAGGTAGTGATGATCTCACAGTCGTGGGATCAAGCTCCATGTTGGGCTCTGTGCTCAGCACAGAGTCTGCTTAAGTTTCTCTCTCCCTTTCTGCCTCTGCCCTATACCCCACTCATACTCTCTCTCTCCCTCTCAAATAAATAAATAAATCTTTAAAATTTTTTTTTTAAAAACACTTAGCCTCATGCTTAAAGAACAAGAAATTTCCTGACACCAACCAAAAGGAACAAGACAAACCAAAAACAAGAAAAAACCATCTTCCATAGTCCAAACCATAGATTCTTAACTGGGTTTAAGGATAGGCAAAAATGATACCTTGAACTCAGTTCAAATTTGCTTTCACTTTGGTTTACTCACAAAGCAATAAATAAGTAGGCTACAGAATATAAATGAGAAAAGATGCAGGAGGAGCTCTACTAATCCCTTTGTGTATCATGGACGCACACTTCAAATTTATTGATCTTGGTAGTCCATACAGAGTTAAATATTACAGGTCAGAGGATCATGAAACTATAAACTCACTGTCTAGTATATTGTAGCCTCAAAACCTAGAAACAACACACAATAGACCTAATAACAAAAGATATGTTTCTTTAAAAAAGCTGTTTAACAAACATTAAAAGAAAACATGCTAGGAAGAAAGTGTAATGGAATCTAATCAAGAAAGAATGAGGACTCAGTATTGGAAATTCAAAAGGAAATATAAACATCTATGGGGATTAAAATAATATTCTAAGAAAATACTTATGTGCAATAAATTTTAAATTTGAAAGGAAATGCAATATTTTTCTAAGTAAAGTTGAATTATCAAAAAATTTTCAAGTAGAAGGAGAAAATTTAAGTAACCAATAATCATAGAATAAATTGGAAAACTTATAAAAGATCTGTACACACCACAACCATAACCCCAAGAAACCAGATCATGTGATTTTATAGGTGAGTTTTAGCAAATCTGGAAGAACAGACAATTCAAATCTGGAAGAAAAGATAGTTCATATATAAACTGTCCCAGGGCACAAAAGAAGATAGTAGGTTTCAAAAATCATTTTATAAAGCTAACATAATACTGATACCAAAAGTTGATAAATATAAAACAAGAAAAAGTAATAACAGACCAATCTCACTTGTTACTAAAATATAAACATCCTAAATATATTAGCATAACTGGTCCCAGATTGCATTAAAAGACAAATACAGGATGATGAAGTAAGGTCTATTCTAGGAATGGATTACTGATTTAACATTTAAAAATCTATGGATGTAACATGAATAAATTAATGGATACAATCATATGATTATTTCAATAGATTCCACACATTATTTTATAAAATTCAAAAGCCAATTAAAATCTTTTGTAAAATGGAAAGGGAAAGAAACTTCCTTATCATAGAAATTATTCTGTGATATATTCTTATTCATATATTAGAAACCAAAATTAAGCATTGCACTTAATGGGACATTCCCATTATATTCAGAAATAAAATGACATCTGTAATCCTCATAATTATTAAACATTGTTTGCCAGCCCTGTTCAATATTAGAAAAAAAGAATTAAAGTATAAATATTATAAAGATAGAGGAAAATTATCATTACAATTGTCTATCAAGAAAAATGAAACTATTCTGAAAATCTATTTAATCTAATAAGAAAATAAAAAAGATGGCAAGAGAAAAGAGAAATACGATTATCTTTCCTACATATTAGCATTAGCTATTTAGAAAATATATTATGAAAAAAGATCCAGTTCACAACAACAATAAAATTCATAAATTACATAAGAATAACATTTTTAAACAAATATACTCAACAAATAAGAAAAAAATTCCAAACATAACCAAGGGACATAAAAAATGACTTTAATAAATTTACATTAAAACTCATGACAACTATATTTACTTGCTGAATGTTAGGCACTGGGCTGAATTCTTCACAAATATTATATCATTTCCTTATCTCAATAACTCAGTTGAATAATTATGTTTCTCTTCATTTTACAAATGAAAACACTAAAGATCACAGAGGACAGATCACTTTTCCAAGGACACAGACTTTAAAGGTAAGGACAACATTCAGATCCAGCTCTATCTGACTCAAGTTCTAGGCTTGCAATCACTATGTAATACTAAAGAGACTGAAAATTAAAATGGGTGGAGGAACCAATCAGGTGACTTGAATGATTAAGGAGAGGCGGGAAAGTGCAGGGAAAATGAATGTATGTCCTGCCTGAACTGGGCAACCACTACTCACAGGCAATTGTTGATATGTGGAATTATGGGCTCAGTGTTGACACATTTTCCAATTCTTCAGAAGAAACTAGACATCTGATGTGGATATACAAGTTGCCATTTTCAAAACTTTAAGGGGGGGAGGGTAGGGAGTGATGTCAGTGAAAGTGGCAGAGTAGGTAGCTCCAGGGATTCATTCTTCCATAAAAACAATGAAAAAATGAGGGAAAACTGTCAGTCACCTTTTTCAGAATTCTGAAAAATGGACAAAGGTAATAGCAATGAAGCGAATGCTGAACCAAGGAGGCAACTAACAAAGAGTAAGAGACCAGGGCAGCATTTTTACTTGTCCTTGCTCTCTGCGTCTCACCTCAGCAGCAGTTTTGAAGACAGCAGTCCATGTTCACAGTATGGGATCATAGTCCTTCATTCATAGAGGGGGCAGAGCACAACTTGTTCTCAAAGAATTCTGTTTGTATTTTGATTGGTCGAGGGATACCTGAAGAACTGACATAAGGTGTCCAATGGAACAAATATCTAGACAGAAGATAAATGAGAAAATATTGAACCTTGAACAACACTATAAACCAACTAGATCTAACAGACATATAAAGAACATTCCACCCAACAATAGCAGATATACATTCTTCTCATGAAGCATTCTCCAACATTCTCCATATATTGGGACCCAAATCAAGTCTTAATAAATTTTAAAATATTTAAATCACACAAATAACTTCTCTGAACACAGTGGAATGAAACTATAAGTCAATAACAAGGAAAACTGAAAATTCCACAAATATTAGGAAATTAAATGATATACTTTTAAATAACCAGTGGGTCAAAGAAGAAATTTCAAGAGAAATGTAATGCTCTGAGATGGATTAAAATACCTTGAGACAGATGAAACTGAAAATACAACATACCAACTTCTGGGATGCAGCAAACAAAATGCTCAGAAAGAAATTTACAGCTTTAAATTCCTACATTAATAAAGAAGAAAGATCTCAAATCAGTAACCTAACTTTACATCTTAAAGATTTTTAAGGAAAGCAAACTAAACCTTAATTTAGAAGCTGGATGAAAATTCTATTCTAAAAAATAGAGCAGAGATAAATTAAATAGAATATAGAAAAACAATAGAGAGGATCAATGAAAGTCGGTCCTTTAAAAAGATCAATAAAATTGATAAACCTTTAGCTACGCTGATAAAAAAAGAAAGAGAGAGAGAGAGAAGTAGTAAATAACTAAAGCCAGAAATGAAAGTGGGGACATTACTACAAATCTTACAGAAGTAAAAAGGATTATAAAAAGAATTCTATGAGCAACTGTACAGGGAAAAAAAAAAGACAACCTAGATGAAAAGGACAAATTCCTAGAAATACACTACCAAAGCAGACTCAAGAAGAAATAGAAAAAAATCTCAACAGACCTGTAACACATAAACAGTTTGAATTGGTAATCAACTCCCCCCCCCCCAAATCTAGGAACAGATGACCTCACTGATGAATTCTACCAACAATAATTTACAGAAAAATTAACACCAAGCCTTCTCAAATTCTTTCAAAGATTAAAGGAGGGAACACTTTTTAACTCATTCTATAAGCCAGCATTGCCCTGATACCAAAACCAGACAATAACAAGAAAACTACAAACTAATATCTCTTATGAATATAGATGTAAAAATTTTCAACAAAATACTAGCTAACTGAATCCAGAAACACATTAAAAGCATCACATTCTGTGACCAAATAGGATTTATTCCAGGAATGTAAAGGTGGTTTACCACACAAAAACAAATTAACGTAATATATCACATTAACAGAATGAGGGAGATTAAGGAGGGCAAGTGATGTAATGAGCATTGGGTATAATATAAGACTGGTGAATCACTGACCTCTACCTCTGAAACTAATAATACATTATATGTTAATTAATTGAATTTAAATAAAATTAAATAAATAAATAATTTTTTAAAAAGGAATGCAGGAGAAAAAACACATAATCATCTCAATTGATACATAAAAAGAATTTTAAAATTTCCATACACTTTCCTGATTAAAAAAAAAAAAAACAAAACTCAGAAAACAAAGGAACAGAGGGCACTTCCTGAATCTGATAAAGAGCGTTGGTGAAAAAATCCATATCTTACTCAGTAGTGAAAGCCTTCCCTTATGATCAGAAACAGGACAAGAATGCCCACTTTCACCACTTCTATTATTGTCCTGGAAGATCTAGTAAGAGTAATTAGGCAAAAAAAAGAAATAAAAGAAATAAAAGGCATCCAAATTGGAAAAGAAAAATAAAACCATCCCTTTTCACAAACGACATGATCTTGTATATAGAAAACCTTTTAAAACCCAACAAAAAACTATTAGCAATAAGCAAGTTTAGCAAAGTTGCAGAACAGATCAACTCACAAAAATTAGCTGTATTTCCATATACTACCAATGAACAACTGAAAAAACAAAATTAAGAAAACAATTTCATTTACAATAGCATCCCCCCCAAAAAAGAAAAGAAAGAACCCAAACTTGATGAAACCTTGATCTTAGACTTCTAGCCTCTAGAACTGTAAGAAAATTAATTTCTGCTGTTTTAAGTCACCCAGACTGTGGTATTTTGTCATGGCAACCCTAGCAAACTAATGTAATGTTTAGATAGAAAGAAGAAAAAAAAAAAAGAAACAGTATTTTCAACAAATGGTGCTGAGACAACTGAATATCCACATGCAAAAGACTGAAGTTGGACCCCTATCTCATACTACATACAAGAATTAAAGATATCAAATACATAAATACAAAAGCTAAAACTCTCAGAAGGAAACAAAGGTCTAAATCTTCACAACCTTGGATTAGATAATGGTTTCGTAAATGAGACAACAGAAGTGCAAACAACAAAAGAAAAAAACAGATAAACTGGATTTCATCAAAATTTAAAACTCTGTGCATCAAAGGACACTACCAAAGTAAAGATAGCATGGAAGAATATATTTACAAAACATATATCTGATAATGGTTTAGCACCAGAATATATAAAGAACTCTGACAATCTCCAAAAGACAAATGACTCAATTTAAAAATGGGCAAAGTTGGGGCGCCTGGGTGGCACAGCGGTTAAGCGTCTGCCTTCAGCTCAGGGCGTGATCCCGGGGTTGTGGGATCGAGCCCCATATCAGGCTCCTCCACTATGAGCCTGCTTCTTCCTCTCCCACTCCCCCTGCTGTTCCCTCTCTCGCTGGCTGTCTCTATCTCTGTCAAATAAATAAAATCTTTAAAAAAAATAAAAAATAAAAAATAAATAAAAAAAAATAAAAATGGGCAAAGAACTTGAGTAGATATTTCTTCAAAGAAAATATAAAAATGGCCAACAAGCAAAGAAAAAGATGCTCAACATCCTTAGTCATCAAGGAATCAAAACCATGCAAAGATATCACTTCACATTTAGTATGATGACTATAACCCAAATATGGAAAATAACAAGTATTGGTAAGGACGTGGAGAAATTATATTACTGATGGTAACACGAAATGGTGCAACTGCTGGGGAAAACAGTCTAGCTGTTCCTTAGAAGTTAAATATAGAAATGCCATGATTCAGCAATTCATGTCTATGTACATACCCCAAAGAATTAAAAACGAGTACTCACATACCTGCACACTAATGTTCATAGGTGTACTATTCACAATAGCCAAAAAGTGAAAACAACACAAATGTCCACCAACAGAAGAATGGATAAAGAACATGTGTTACAAACATTACAGTGGAATATTATTCAACCATAAAAAGGAATAAATTATTAAAACATGCTATAATATAGATGAACCTCAAAAAACATGTGCTAAGTAATTCAAAATTCAGTCACCAAATACCATGTATTGTATGATTCCATTTATTTGAAATGTCCAGAAGAGGCAAATCCATAAAACAGAAAGCAGATTTGTGGTTTCAAGGGACTGTGGGGAGGGGATAATGAGGAGGGACTGCTTAATGGGTATGAGGTTTTCTTTGGGGGTGATGAAATCTTTGAAACTTGACAGAAGTAGTTGTACAATGTTGTGAATGTACTAAATGCTACTGAACTGTATACTTTGAAATTATTAATTTTATGTTATGTGAATTTCACCTAAAAAAAAACCCCAACATTACTTCATTTGAAATGTATTCAATTATTAGATCCCTCTCTCTTCTCCAATAATGTTAAAATAGCAACTAAGCTTCAAATGTTAAAAAAAAAAACAATTAAAAACTTAATGGGAGCTGTATTAGTCTGCTAGGACTAAAAGAAAATACCTAGACTGGGTAACTTAGAACAACAAAAATTTATTTTCTTACAGTTCTCACAGTGAGAAAAATTTATTTCTCATAGGCTAGAAGTTCAGGATCAAGGTGTTAGCAAGTTTGATTTCTCCTGAAGAGTTTCTCATTGGCTTATAGATAGCTGTCTTCTACCTGTGTCCTCACAGGGCCTTTTCTTTGGGTGTTCTGTCCTTTCCTCTTCTTATAAGGGCAACAGTTAGATCAGATTAGGGCCCCACTCCTATGTCCGCCCTTAGGCTTAAGGTTAATTGCCTCTTTAAAGGCCCTATCCCCAGGGGCCTAAAGGGTTAGGGCTTCAACTTAAGAGTTTTGGGGGAACACAATTCAGTCCATAACAGAGATCAATGAAACAACATCAGCAAATCAGACTCATACACATCCTCTGTGTAGAAGATTTTCCTTAAATTAATATTTAAATTTAAACAATTTCAACAAATTTTTTGTGGATGTCATTGTTGGAATTGAACAAAATTATGCCAAAGTTACTTGGAAGAGCAAATATATGAAGTAGTCACAAATTATTTTTAAAGAAAACAAATGAAAGGGAATTTGCTATATGAGATATTAATGTATAGTACATTAATGTATAGTACAGTAGTGTATACTACAACAACAAAAAAAAACAGTCTGAGAGAAACACCAGAACAGGTCATTTTTTCTTGATGAAACAGGAATGAAATGTCCAGAAATAGACTCAAGTATGTACTAGAGAATGTTATATGGAAAAGCTAGTATTTAAAATCAATGGAGAAATCTTTTTTTTTTTTTCCAAAGAAAGGCATTGGAATATTTAGATAACCTTTTACAAATAAGATTCGGTTAGATTTCTATCACAAACCATCTACCAAAATAAAATACAGAAAGCTTAAAGCTTTAAGTGTTTAAAAAATACACACATACCTACAAACACATGCATACAAGCATGCTACATAAAGAAGTCCTACAAATCAATAAGGATAAGACAAACAATCCAATATAAAGATGGGAAAAAGATGTGACTAGGCACTTTGTAAAAAAGGATATCTAAATGGCCAACATTTAAATTCTGTAAAAGGGCTCAACATCATTAGTCATAAGGAAAAAACAAATGAAAACTCCAATGAGAGCCAACAAACCAGAACAACCAACAGTAAAAGGCAAACGTGCAAAGTAACTTGAATTCCTTTATGCATTGCTAGTGAGAGTGTAAACTGGTCCTACCATTTTGGGAAACTATCTGGCAGTATTTACTGAAGCCAAATAGAGTCTATTCTATGACCCAGGAACCCTATACTCTGGTATATTCCAGAGAAATAAGCACTCATGTCCACCAAAAGACACATACAAAAAAGTTCTTCATAGTTCGAAGCTGTAAACAATTCAATGTCAAGCAACATCAGAACTGATCAATAGTTTGTGGTATAGCCATACAATGGAATACTGCTCAGCAATCATAAATAATTTTTACTACTACATGTAAGAATATAGTCGAGTCTCACAGATATAGTGATGAATAAGAGACCAGAACAAAAGTCATATTATATGATGTTCAAAAGCCAGAAAAATTCAGCTATGAAAACACAGATCAGAACAGTACCTAACTTTGAGAAGGGTATTCACTGGGTGGGGACACAGGGAAACCTGCTAGAGTACTGGAAACAGTCTATCTCGTGATCTGGGTGCTCTAGGTATGGATGGATACATACCTAAAAATTCATCAAGCTTCACACTTCTTAAGTTTTGAGCACTTAAGTTTCTATATGAAAAAAGGAAACACACACATACTGAAAAGTACTAAAAGAAAATACAGACAGGGAACATTTATGTAATCTTAAGAGAGAGAGAAGGTCTTTGTAAACATGACCCAAAGATAAAATCTAGAAAGAGAAAAACGAATTTAACTCCATAAAAATTAAAAAAAAAAAAACTTCTACATGGCAAATAAGCTAGGAAACTTTTTTTGCAATTATATAACAAATAATTAAAAATTTTAATATATGGGGAGAATTAAAAATTTTAATATATAGGAAACTCTCACAAATCAATAAGGAAAAGACAAGGGCATGACAAGAACATTTACCAAAAACAAAAATAAATCACCATTAAACATATATAGAGAATACAAATTAAAACAAGATACTATCTTTCACTTATCAGACAGGCAAAAATAAAAATATATTCAGAATTGGTGTTGGTAGAGGGAAATAGTACTACTGGTGGAGCCATAAAATGACTCAACTTTTCTGAAGGGCATTTTAAAGTATAGTACTTTCCAAAGATCAGAATGAGCACATTTCCTTAGCCAAGCAATTCCACAACTAAAAATTCATCTTAAGGAAAAAAACATGACAAGCTTGTAAAATGTCTGTACAATGATGGTCACTGCAGCACTCTTAAAAGCAACAAAATAAATTCATATAATAGATTACATATAAATTTTAAAATAGCTACTCTTTATGAAGCACATATGAACTAATTACATATATTATCTCATTTGGTTGTCACAAGAACTCTGAGAGCTATTATACTATTCCCTTTTTCATCTGAAGATGAGAAAATTGAGGTTCAGAGAAATAATGAGATTTGCCTGAGCTCAACAATCTGGTGAGTGACAGATACAGAATTAGAACAAACTTGGTCTGACTCCAAAAGCCAGTGTTCTTTAATTTAGATTACATTTATTGACAAGGAAGAACATTAATACCACAGAGTTAAATGAAAATGCAGTTTATAGAACAATTGCACAGTTTGATTCTATTTTGTAAAATATACACATAACTATAGCTATTAGACATGCAGATGTGAGTGGGGAATTCTAGAAGGATATACATTAAAGTGTTAATAAAGGTTCTCCTTTGAGTATTTGGGGAGTTTTCTTTTTTTTCTTTATGTTTGTTTTTCTTACTCTTCTACAGTGATTAAATTTAATTTATAAATAGAAAAACAAATCTACAAAACCAATGCTTCTTTGAAATTGTAAACCATAGCCTCTCTCTTATTTTTACTACAAATCAAAGTCTATTTCCTCCACATATTTGCAAATAAATAAATAAATAAAGCAGATCCTTCATACATTTATACTTAGCAAACACATCTTGAGCACCTACTATGTTCTGGGAACTATTACATAAATGATTTTACTTCAGTGTACCAGGATTCTCCCTTTTGCTCCTAAGTACGGCATCAAGGGTACCTACTCTCCCTCTCATATCTTGATTACAACTATCTGCATTTGGATTTTAAGTGTTATCACTAATTATTGAATGCGATTAAATCCATATGAAAGGCATATCTGGTATTATACTACCAATGGTTGGCCTGCCTCAGTGGTTTTAGGCTTTGAAGAGTCAGACAAATAAATGCCTCGTCGGTCACCGCCTCTGTACTGCCCCTACTCCTGAAAGGGGGCATGCTGGCCTGAAGCGGATTCTTAAAGTTTATTTCAAAACCGGGGGGGGGGGTGCATATTTCAAAACCCAGACCACAGTGGCCGCCACCATCAGGTGCAAATTCCCCACTTGTTAAATATTCCTCCCCCCAGCCTTTCTTACTCCCTTTCTTTCTGGAACCCTGGGTCCTAACCCTAACCCTCCCTTCTGCTATGAGCCCATCAAATGGGGTGATTTTAGAACCCATTCTCACTGGATTTCCTCTCGTCCCTTCAGACTTCTATGTATGTCTAATTCAGAAAACAAACAAAACAAAACAAAACCACACACACACGGTGGGGCTTTCACAGCCCTAAGCTTCCACAGCCACGACAGCTCTTCCCAAAGGGGAGGAGAACAGCTGTTCGCCTGTCCCTGGAGACAGAGAAGGGGGTGATCCCACGGCACAGCAGGGAATGCCCAGGGGAGCGTCGTGGTGACGGTGGGGAAGAGAGCAAATCTCCCGTCTCTACACTCTTACTGTGAGAGGGATCCGTCCGACTTGGCTAACGTGAGTGTTAGGAGGCCTAAAGTCTTCCTGGTACCACTGAAAACAGCACGGGCACTGTACGGGCAGGATTTTTACAACTGTTTTTAGAAAGTAAAAGAAAAAGCCCCCCAGGATTTGGCCACATCTCTACAATACCGATTAGAGTGCAAAGCGGCCGAGCAGCTTGCAGGAGCGCTCGCTCGCCCGGTGCCCTGCGCTAACGCCGTACTGCGGCCGCCGCGGCGCTTAGACCCGAGCGGAAGGGACCAAGCGTGGATCTCATTGGATGGCAACAGTGAGCGCCGAGCGGGTGTGCTGCCCGCGCGCGGTCGGCCGCAGCTTCCTCAGCTAACACCTCGGCGGCGATTAGAGAGCAGCGGTACCTGAGCGAGCCCGGTCCACGCGCCCGCTCTGAACCTCCACAGGAAAAGGCGGCGGGTACAGCCACCGATTCACAGAGCCAGGAGCCCCGTGGCTGGGCGGTGCCGACCGCCGCGTGTGGCCACCACCGCGTCTCCCTAGAAGGGCGCTCGCCTGCGCTCGCGTCCACACTGAGCGTCAGCCGACTGGGCACTCCTGGCGGCACCCAGAGCTCAAGGCAGCCCTAACCCGGGCAGGGGTGGCGCCCGAGCACCCGGAAGAGCCGGCGCACTGAGGCCCGAACAAAGCGTGTAGGCTGCCACGTCGTCCACCCTGTGAAGGTCACCTAGGAGACCAGGCCGGCCCCACCCGCGGCGTCTGGCAACCTAGACCAGCCAGGGCAGAAAATGGAAGAGTCTCCCAACGAGGCTCCCGCCGGATCCTTGGCGCCTGAAAGCACAGCCAAGTCCCCAGATGACAGCCACACAGATGGCCAGGAAGACAACTGGCAGGACCAGGATGAAGAAGAGGTAGATGACCAGACTGATCCCAGAACGGCTGAGCAAAGAATGTCTGGACAGACTGACCACAAAGGCTCTGAACCCACTGGGCGCCAAACATCTGATCGCGCCGATCTCAGCGCATCCGACCACGCCAATGTTGCTCAGCGTAGTGCATCTGATCAGGATGACCAACGAACGTATGAACAGACAGACAGCAGGACATCTAGCCAAGCCAATCATGTACAGTCTGAACAGACTGACAGCGAGATGTTTCTTCCACGTGAACAGAGGACTTCTGAACAGATTGGACGCAGAAGGTCCAGCCAGGCTGAAGGCAGAGATTATGGGCAGATGGACGGCAGATTGTCCAGCCCTACTGAGGAAAGAGCTCATGAGCAGAGTAACCAGAGATTGTCTAGCCAGTCGGACCGAAGACCTTCTGAACAGATTGGCCATAGATTGTCTGTCTCATCTGAACAGATGGGCCGCAGAATGTCTAGCCAGGCGGACAAAAGAACTTCTGAACAGATTGACAGCAGGTTGTCTGGCCTGGTTGAACGAAGAACTTCTGAAAAGACCGGTCATAGACCGGCTAACCAAGTTGACCCCGTAACACCCGTAAAGACTCACCAAGAAGTGTATGAGGAAGCTGCTGGCATAGCTGAACAGCAAGCCGCTGACCAAGCTGAGGGCACTGCTGATCACCTTCCGGCCGACAAGCCTGACTACAGTGACCAGATGGGCCGCTTAATGGATGAAGAGAATTACTACAAAGACTACGTGGCTGACTATGGAGCCCTTGACCAGTATGATGACAGACTGTTTGCCCAATTTGGTGACAGTAAGAGGTACGAAGAGGCTGAACCCAGAATAGAACCCTGCAAATTTGAGACCAGAGACATCAACGGTGACAACTCCCCAGCTTCAGCTGAAACTGAAAGTTCAACTGATCTGCAAGCATCTGACTCGTTTGGTGCCAGGTTCACCAGTAATTTGCAAGCAAAAGACCAAGTCTATTCCCAAAGATTCCCTTGTATCTCATCCAAGTTGGACTATATCATCAGTCGAGAAAAAACTGAAGCCATAGAAACCAAGTCTGTAGGTTAAAGGGGCATTCGATAACCACCTGGGAGACTGGAGGCCAAGCCAAGGGCCTGTTGTGGTGATACAGGGGCAAGGAGAGGGCACATGTTGACTCAAAGATGAGGAATAAGCCTACATGTTACAGTTGATTCTGGAAAGGCAGGAGAAGGGTGGGAAATAGATCCTGCTACAGGAAGGCCATTCGGGAAGGATCAGTGAGCCAAGATTCAGGAGACCTGGGTTTCAAGTCCTAGTTCTGCTGCTTACTCTGGGACACTAAGTCATTTCCCCTCTCTGGGATTCCTCCAAAGGAAAGACATTTGGAGTCAGCTGGAGATCCCCGTGAAGGGAAAAGTATTTGAAGTAGATTGGAGATGTGTAAGGTACCTCCAGGGACTTGAGGTGTGTTATGTTGCCAGGAGATCAGTCAGGTTTGTCATCAGAATGCGTCTTTTCTCCAACTCCTGGTGTTCAGGTCCCATCAACACCAGATTCCACTGATAATAACAACAATAATAACAAAACTTCCTGGGGCTTTTCAATTTATTAAAGACTCTCTGGTGGGGGGGGATATTTCTATTTCAGGATGATATTCCAGAGTACCAAGAAGGACGGAAATCTTTTGGATATGATCAAACTTATAGGAGGCAGTTCCCTCCTATTATATATGAAGATCCTTATCAAGTTTCACTACGATACATGGAGAAGCACCACATTCTACAAATATTCCAGGTAAGCCTCTCAACCCCGTTCTTTAAAAGTGAGTTTTACAGTGAGTACAATGTGAAAAACAAACTTGGACGTGGCTTTTAGAGGTACAAGAATGGGCCTTTGTTCTATAAAAAGGATATAATTTCATTGAAAAGGCAGTAAGTGCACTGAGATGTATTAACCAAAAGAAGTAAATGATAAATACCAAAGAATGGGAGCACCTGGGGGCTCAGTCATTTGAGGGTCTGCCCTCGGCTCAGGTCATGATCCCGGGGCCCTGGGATCAAGTCCCCCATCAGGCTCTCTGCTCAGCAGGGAGTCTGCTTCTCCCTCTCCCTCTGCTCATTCCCCACCTCATGTTCTCTCTCTCTTTCTAATTAATTAATTAAATAATAAAAAAAAACACCAAAGAATGCTACTTACTGTGGTATAAAGCCCTTCAGAGGGATTAGAGATCAGGCAGGTTAGTTGATAGGGAAAAAGTTGGCCAAGGGTTAAAGCTTGAGCCAGACTGGGAAAGAATGACAAAATACTGGCAATTGAAAAGGAGAGAAAAAAGCTTTTTCAGGCAAGAATATAATACTTTCAAAAGATGACCAATCTGTGACCACCTAAAAACCTGCATTCTTTAGGGAGAAAAAGAAGTAGTTGAAAGTTGCTTTTAATTCTTGAAGTTGCAAATCTCATTGACCTCAGGATATAGGGCTGGAGCCTCCTTGAAATTGTGCCATTTCCTTGGTCAATAGAGAATTAGAAGAGATTATCACATTTATACCATTTTTGTTGTTTGGTGGGTTGTTTTTGTTTGCCTGACATATTTATTTTAATGTTAATATTATTACCCAGCAAGGCACAAGTATGTATATTTTAACATGTACAGGTAGTAACATTGTGTTTGGAAAGGTGTAAAATAAGAATGGCCCACCTCAAATGAAAACATAAACTGGGGGGAAAAAAAACATTTTTTTTTTTTTTTTTCTCCAGGGATCCTACTTCCCTGGGCAGCCTCAGGCCTGGAAAAAAACCACTTAAAGTGGGAAAGTTTAAGTTTAAAGAAGTAGGGTATAGAGGCAAAAGCACAAATTATGCGATCAGTTAGCCCAAAGCTCCAGCCTAACTTTGCCACTTCTCATCTTTGTGATTTGGAGAAAATTAATTAACTTCAATGAATCTCAGTTTCCTCGTTTAAAACAGAGTGATTTTACTCCATTAACCCTGCTCTATCCCTTTTCTTTCTTAAAATGTCCTTTTGTGGGAGAGTGCTAATGGCTGGGTTTTCTGGCTTTAATCAGAGAACTACTAATTATTAAACTGAAGGATGAAAGCTATTGAAGAAAGTGGAAATCAAATCATTTATAAATAATTTTCTTCATCTGTCAAGAAAAAAATACTTGAGAATATAACGTTATTATAAGAAAAATTAGTTATCAGATATGTATTCAATAGAAACATATATGAAATACATAATTGGCATGGGTGCATTAAATGGATATTAAATATTTTACACTTGAAACTTGCCCCATTGTTATTCCTTGCAAATGAGAATTCTGCTTTCTTTATTATAATGTTTTGGGTTATTAAACAACAACAAAGTATGGAAGTGAATTTCTGAAGTTTTGTATATGCTTTCTTATTTATTATTATAAACACTGAACATCTTTTTCACCTTTTAGAATGAAATGCCTCACAAGGAAGTTTCTATGTAAAGACATATTGTGTTTTTAATTTACTCAAAAGACTTTTCTTTTGAATAAAGATAAAGCAATTAATTCATTAATTTCTCAGTCTAGCAAAATCACAATTCTCAAAACAAAAACTTTGTCTAAAACTTTCTCACTACCTGTTTGATCTTGGAAGCTGGAAAAATATCCACTGCTATTTATTACTTAATTTTTATTCCTCTAAATTTTACCTTAATTTGCCTAATTTTATCAGTAGTCAGAAAGTAATTTGTCACTTTGTAGAGATACAGAAATTTCTTGAAAAGACTATAGTGCTAGGTTCAAAACATGGCTTCAGTTAGAAACTGACCACATAACTTTTGCTCAGAACCATAATGCAATGCCTCATGCTCTCTCTCAGCAGATCACGGAGAACTTAGTCTGTGAAAAGCCGGAGGACCCCCTCAGTTTTATGCTGTGCCAGGTATGGAATAGGAGAAAGAGAGCAAGCTTTTAATTCTGTTTATTGTAAAATACAGCACATGTACATGCACACAAAACAAAACACGTACAACTCCGTGAGTTATGAAGTGAGCACTTATAAAATGTTGAACGCTAATGTCTTTTTAGCATTAGCCATACTGATGGGTGAATAGTAATGTCTGCAGCTTCCATCTGCTTTTTCCTGATGACTAAGGCAGCTGCATACCTTTTCATGTGTTTATTGGCCATTTGGAAGTACTTCTTCTATTGTATTGTCTTTTTCTTACTCATTTGTCACAATTTTATATGTATTTTAGAAAGTTATGAGCCCTTTGTTGTGTTTCTTTCAGGTTTCTTCTCCTGCTTTCTGCCTTTCCTTGTTATCCCTTAAAAGTATCTTTTGATGAACAGAATTCTTAATTTTGATACAGTCACATTTAACAACCTTTTAAATTTATGATTAGTACTTTTTTTTTTTAAGATTTTATTTATTTATTCAACAGAGATAGAGACAGCCAGCGAGAGATGGAACACAAGCAGGGGAAGAAGCAGGCTCATAGCAGAGGAGCCTGATGTGGGGCTCGATCCCATAACGCCGGGATCACGCCCTGAGCCGAAGGCAGACGCTTAACCGCTGTGCCACCCAGGCGCCCCTATGATTAGTACTTCTGGTGTCCTCTTTTAGAAGTCTCCTGAGCCCAAACTCCTGTCTGTAGCCCCTTATATGATCTCATAGAATTTTGTGGATTTTTTTGGCGGTGCCAGGGCAGGGCCGGCGGGGTGGGGAGAGGAGTTAAATTTAGTTTATTTTGCCTTTGATGTTGATATCCAGTCACTTCAGAATTGATTTTGTGTGGGGTGTGAGGTGGGATCAAGCTTTATTTTTTTTTCTAAGCAGACATCCAATTGACCAAGCGCCTTTTATTAAAAAGACTGTACCTCCCATACTGCTTTTTATTTGATTTTGATGGCATATTTGTTTATGCCTGCTCCATACAAGACTGTTTTAATTAATATGCCTTAAAGTAAGTCTTACTATCAATCAGAGCAAGTCCTTACATCTTACCTTTCTTTAAAAATTTCTTGCTCAGTCTTAGGCTTGTGTGTTTTCATGTCAATATTTAAAGTAATTTGTCAGGTCACACACCCACAATCAGAAGCACACACTGGTGGGATTTTGATTAGGATTGCACTGAATCTGTAGATCAATTTGGGAAGAAGGGATGGCTTGAGACAATGATTATTTCCAATCCTTTATCCTCTGAATTTATTTAGGTCTTTAATTTCTCTCAGGACAGTTATTATTTGCACAAAGATTTTACATATTTTTGATAGATTTATTTGTAGGTATTTTACAATTTTGATGCTTTTGTGAATAGAAACTTTTAAAATTTCAGGTTCTATTTGCTGGTATATAGAAATTTGTTGATCTCTACCCAGCAAACTTACTAAATTCAACTTATTAATTCTAACCATGTATTTGTAGATACTATGGGTATTTCTACATATATAATCATATAATTTGCAAATAGTGACAATTTTATTTAATCTTTTTTTTAAGAGTATTTATTTATTTATTTATTTGATAGAGAGAGAGATAGCCAGTGAGAGAGGGAACACAAGCAGGGGGAGTGGGAGAGGAAGAAGCAGGCTCCCAGTGGAGCAGGGAGCCCGATGCGGGACTCAATCCCAGGACCCTGGGATCAGGCCCTGAGCCGAAGGCATACGCTTAACGACTGAGCCACCCATGCACCCCTATTTGATCTTTCTAATCCGTATCCTTTTTTCCCACTCGTCTTATTGCATTTATTATGTATCTTCTCTTTGCCTCTTCAGATCCACCTTTTTCTCTTTTCTACGCTACAAAGTAGCTAAGCCATATGGACTAGATCAACAGACTCTCATTCCTTTCTACTTCCGACTGGGTTAAGCCAATGAAAAACCCTGGAGGAAGATTGGTGGGAGGAAAGAAAGTGAGATCAGGTTTATTTCCCTGGCCTTTTCCCTTATGATCTGTCTTGAGCTGTCTGGAGGTCACTGCTCCTCTCAAGACATCTTTTTACATGACTCTGCTTCTAAATTCCAGCACTGTTCCCTCCTCTTGACCTTCAAGGTTAAGAGGTTAGCTCCACTTTTACTGGCTTTGGATTGTTGTGTTATCTTCTGCGACTCCCCTATGCCTAATTCTTTTAAATGAACCCCTTCTGAATGAACCGTCATTGAAGTCTTCTATTTTGAATGTGCCGTTTATTTTCTGTTGGGACACTGACTGATACAGCACACTGGTTAGGGATCTCCAATAGAATTAATATTGACTAAAAGCTACAGTGGTTCACTTTGCTTGCTCTTCATCTTTAAAAAAAAAAAAGTTTTCCCTATTCAACTGTTAAGTATGATGTTTGTGCTGTTCTATAGATACTATTAATCATGTTAAGGAAGTTGTTGTCTAATCTGTTTTCTGAGAGTTCTTCATCATGAATCATTAACTTTATCAAAATATTTTTCTATATCTATTGAAATGATTGCATGATTTTTCTCCCTTATTCTGGTAATGTAGTAAAATATGTCTATTTTCATTTTTAAAACTTTTCAAGCTTACATACAGGAAATTACACAGATCAAAAACTGTACAACTTGACTAATTATCACTAATTGAATAGACCCATGAAGCCACCTGTCAAGTCGAGATAGAATGTTACCAGCTCCTCAAATCTTACATGGTGCCTGTTTCCAATCACTACCCTTTCTCTTCCACAAAATAACCACTATTCTGACTTCTAGATTAGTTTGGCTTTTTTAGATTTTTATATAAATGGAATCAAATATTACATACTATTTGGGGGCTGGCTTCTTTTGATCAGCAGTATGTTTATAAGATTCATTCATCTTGTGCATATTCACTCCTTTTCATTTCTGTATTCTCTATTCTGAGTGAGACTTTTGGTTTTTCTGAATAATGCTGCAGCGAACATTTGTGTCCTTACCTCTTGGTGCACGTGTACATGTATTTCTATTGGGTTCATACCTAGAAATGGAATTGCTAAGTCATAGAGTATTGACATAAGTTCAACTTTAAAAGATGGCTGCCCAAAAGTTTTCCAAAGTACTTTGATCAGTTTATACTCTCACTTAAAGTGGCATTGTTCTAGTTTTCTTCATGTTTCTTGTGCCATGGTGCTTTGAACTTCTAGGAACTGTGGGCTCATGGTTTTCATCATATTTGGAAAGTTGTCAGCCACTATTTCTTCAAACATTTTTCTGTCCCAGCCTCCTCCTCTAGGAACTCAACTGCACATGTAATGAGCCCCTTGAATTTGTCTCACAGCTCACTTGATTCTCTTTATTAAAATTTTTTTCCTCTCTCTATATCATTTTGGATACTTTCTTTTACTATGTCTTCAAGTTTACTACTCTTGTCTTCTACGGTGTCTAAAGTACTATTAATAATAAAGTGCCAGTGTGTTTCTCACTGCACACATTATAATTCTGTAGTTTCATCCCTAGGAGTTTAGTTTGTGTCTTTTTTTTTTTTAAGCTTTTATTTATTATTTATTTGACAGAGAGAGAGACAGCCAGCAAGAGAGGGAACACAGGCAGGGGGAGTGGGAGAGGAAGAAGCAGGCTCCCAAAGGAGAAGCCCGATGTGGGGCTCGATCCCAGGACTCCAGGATCATGCCCTGAGCCGAAGGCAGACGCTTAATGACTGAGCCACCCAGGGGCCCCTAGTTTGTGTCTTTTCTAGACTGATGGTATCTCTACTTTACTTTTTGCACATAGAGAATACAGTTATAATAACAATTTTAATTTTCCTACTTCTTTATATGCCTGGTAATTTTTTAATTGAGATATAAGTGACACATAACATTGTATTAGTTGTAGGTATATGCCTGGCAATTTTTGATTTGTGTAAGATATTATAAATTTTGCCTTGGTGGGTGCTGGATTTTTTTTGTATTCTTGTAAATATTCTTGGACTTTATTTTGGGGCCCAGTTAATTTACTTGGAAACAGCTGGACCTTTTCAGATTTTGCTTTTAAAAATGTTTCTAAGGGGAACAGAAGAGTTTTCAGGCTAGGGCACATTATTCCCTGCTACTGAGGCAAGACCCTTTTGAGTATTCTACCCAATGCCCCATGAATCATGAGGTTTTCCAGTTTGACTGGTGGTAATGGGCACTATCCCTGTAGATCAATTTTCCATGGCCTCTGCTAGTTTTCTCACACACATGCACTGTTCTATATGCAGAGGATAACTTGAAGGGGACTTTCTACAGATTTTCAGAGTGCGTTCTGTGCCATTCTCTCATCTCTGGCACTCTGCCCTGTGAACTATAACTGTCTTGGTTTCCCCAGGATCTCAGCTCCATCTTCTCAACTCAAGGGTCTGCAGAGTTCCTCTCGGGTTCTCTTTCCCTCTACTAACATCAGAAAATTTTCTGAAAAGAGCAAGGGACATGCACACTTATGATTATTATGTCTTTCTGATGAATGGACTCTTATCATTATGAAATGCCCATCTTTCTCCTTGGTAATATTCTTTGCCTTGAAGTCTATTTTCTCTGATATTAATATAGCCAGTCCAGCCTTCGTATCTTACAGGTTACTTGGTATATTTTTTTCATCCATTAATTTTCAACCTATCTATGCTTTGTATTTAAATTGTGTGTCTTGTAGGTACTACATAGTTGGGTCTTTGTTTATTTAGAACAAGCATAGGCAAACTATGGACCACCTGGTTTCAAATGGCCCACAAGTTTAGCAAGAATTTAGTCTTTTAAAGTGGTTGAAGAGGAAGAAGGAGAAGAAGAAAAGTAAGTGCAAGAAGGGGGAGGGGGGACTCAGCAGCAGCAACAAATTGTGTCCTGCGATGTCTAAAACATGTACTATTCAGCTTTCAGAAAAAGTTTGCCAATCCCTGGTTTAGACCATTAGCATCTAACCTAATTATCAATATGGTTGAATTTAGAGCTCTCATTTTATTATTTTTATTTTTGTCTCTTTCATTCTTCTGTTCCTCTTTTATTGCCTTCTCTTGGATTATTTGAATACTTCCAGTATTCTACTTTAATTTGTGTATTGGCTTTTAGCTATACCTCTTATTATTTTTTAGCGATTGCAATATATATCCCTAACCTTCCACAGTATAAAATTAATACTTGTATAACTGCACATGAAAAGGAAACTTTATAATCATATTGGGTCCTTTACTCCCATCTATTCTTTTATATTAAACTTGTCATATATATCACTTTCTACATAAGGGAAAACCCCCACAAGACAATAATTTTGGCTTTAAATAATCGTATGTATTTTAAGGAACTTAAGAGAGAAAAAAGTCATTTTTTACACTTATCCACATAGTTTCTGTTTCTAATGTTCTTCATTCCTTTGTGAATTTTCATGTTTCTCTCTGAAGTTATTTCCTTTCAACCTGAAAAACTTCTTCCAGCATTTTTTGTATTGCAACACTGCTGGCAAAGAAGACTCTTAGTTTTCTTTTACCTGAAAATCTCTAACACATTCCTTTTTGTAGAACATTTTTGCTGGATATAGAATTCTGAATTGACTTGTCCAGCTCTTAAAAATGTGGTTTCACTTGTTCCTGGCCTTCATAGTTTCGGGTGAGAAATCCACAGTCATCCAAATTGTTTTTCCCCTGTACGTAATGGGCCATTTTTCTCTGACTGCCTTCATAATCTTCTCATTTTCTTTAGTTTCCAGAGGTTTTATCATGATGTTCTTTGGAATTTATAATTCTGGGGGTTAGCTGAGCTGCTTAAATCTTATAAATTTATATCTTTCCCCAAATTTTGGAAGTTGTCTGCCAGTTTCTTCAGATATTTACCTGCCCCATTCTTTCTCTCTCCCTCTTTTCTTTCTTTTTTTTTTAAAGATTTTGTTTATTTATTTGACAGAGATAGAGACAGCCAGAGAGAGAGGGAACACAAGCAGGGGGAGTGGGAGAGGAAGAAGCAGGCTCATAGCAGAGGAGCCTGATGTGGGGCTCGATCCCATAACGCCGGGATCACGCCCTGAGCCGAAGGCAGATGCTTAACCGCTGTGCCACCCAGGCGCCCCTCCTCTTTTCTTTTCGATACTCAAATTAACCTTATATTAGACCTTTTGATATTATTCCACAGATACCTTAAAGTTCTCTTCATTTGTTTCAAGTTTTCTTGCTCTCCAGGTCAAATAACTCCTTGGCTTTATTTTCAAGCTGACTGACCCTTTCTTCTGTCATCTATATTCTCCATTAAGCCCATCCAGTGATTTTTTTTGAAATTTTTTAGTTCTAAAATTTTTGTTTGGTCCTTTTCTTTATTTTCTATTTATCTTCTGAGATATTTTATGTTTTCTTTGATTTCCAGTATATTTTCCTATACTTCATTGAATAGGTACAATAACTGCTTTAAATTGCTTATCTGATAATCTCAACATTGGATCATCTTGGAGTTGGCATCTATTGATTGTCTTTTCCATTTTTAAAAAAAAAATTTTTGTGGTAAGAACATTTAACTTGAGTTCTACCCTCTTAACAAATTATTAAGTGTACTGTACATTATTATTGACTATAGGTACAAAGTTGTATAGGTCTCTAGAGCTTATTCATCTTGCTTAACTGAGACTTTATGCCCATTAATTAGTAACTCCCCGTTTCCCCCTCTCCCTAACCATTAACAACCATCATTCCACTCTTTGATTCTATGAATTTGCACTTAAATACCTCATGTAAGTGGTATGCAGTATTTGTCTTTCTGTGACTGGGATATTTTACTTAGCATAATGTCCTTATCCATCCATATTGTCACATATTGCAGAACTTTGTTGCTTTTTGAGACTAAATAGTATTTCATTATGTGTATATACCACATTGTCTTTATCCATTTTTTCTGTTGATTGACATTTAGATTGTTTCCACATCTTGGCTACTATGAATACTGCTGCAATGAACATATCTCTTCAAGATCCTGATTTCAATTCTTTTGGATAAATAAAGCAATCCCAAAAGTGGACTTGCTGGATCATATGTAGTTCTATTTTTAATTTTTTGAGGATTCTCCATACTGTTTTCCATAGTTGCTACACTATTTTTACCTTCCCACCAATAGTGTGTAAAGGTTCCAATTTCTCTACATTCTTGCCTACATTTATTGTCTTTGTTGTTTTGGAAAGAGTTAACCTAGCTGGTTGAGATGATGTCTTGTGGTGATATTTGATTTGCATCTTCCTGATGATTAATGACATTGAACATTTTTTCACATACCTGCTGGTCATTTATATGTCTTCTTTGAAGAAATGTCTATTCAAGTCCCTAGCCCATTTTTAAATTAGGTCATTAGTTTTTTTTACTATTGAGTTTTAGGTGTTATAATATATATTTTGGAGATTAACCCCTTATCAAATATATGGTTTGCAAATATTTTCTTCCATTCTGTAGGTGGCTGTTCACTCTGTTGTTTCTGTTGCTATGTGGAAGATTTTAGTTTGGTGTAGTCCCACTTATGTAGTTTTGTTGCATGTGCTTTCAGTGTCATATCCATGAAATAATTGCCAAGACCAATGTCATGTCTTATGTTTAAATCTTTAATCCATTTTGATTGTTTTTATTAAGGGTCCAATTTCTTTCTTTTGTGTGCAAACAGTTTTCCCAGCACCATTTGTTGAAAAGAGTTTCCCTTCCTTCTGCTTATCTTTGGCACCCTGTTGAAGATCAGTTGACTGTGTATGTATGGATTTATTTCTGGGCTCTCTATTCTGTTCTTTTGGTCTATATATATGTCTTTATACAGGTACCATATTGTTTTTATTCCCGTAGCCTTGTAATATATTTTGGAATAAAGAAGTGTGATGCCTCCATCTTTGTTCTTCTTTCTCCAGCTTATTTTGGCTATTAAAGGTCTTTTGTGGTTCTACAAGAATTTTAGAATTGTTTTTTTTTTCTATTTCAACATTCACCAGAGCAATATGACAGAACTCAGTCTACACAACATACTATTCACAATATTCAGACTATGATCTAAAATTATGCCACCTATAAAAACCTAGAAAATGCAATTCAGTTTTAAGTGGAAAAGATGATTTTACTCCTTCCTTTTTGGTTTGGATATGCTCTGACTAGAACTTCCAGTACTGTGCTCAAGTGGCAAGAGTGGATATTTTTGTCTTGTTCCTGAACTTAGAGGAAGAGGTTTCAGGTTTTCACCATTTTTGCCATTGAGTATGATGTTAGCTGTGGGATTTCCATAGATGGCTTTTATTATGTTGAGGTAACTTCCTTCTATTCCTTCTTTTTTGAGAATTTTTATCATGAGAGGGTGCTAAATTTTGTCGAAAAATTTTTTGATCTATTATGACAATCATATGATTTTTATTCTTCATTTTACGAATGTGGTGTATCACATCAGTTGATTTTTGTTCATAGTATACAGGTGTTATTTGCAGGATTCATTTTGTAAGTGCTTATTCTTGCATATAGGAAGCAGCTCTTACTGTTTTGTATAAAACATATGCATTTAAGGTTTTGTCACATAAGTCTAACTATGTGGTATTTTCACTTATTTAGTTCAAAATATTTCTAATTTTCACTATGTTTCTTCCTCAACTCATGGATTTAGGGACATTATTTATATAAATTATCGAATACTGGAGTTTCTTTTTTTTTTTTATTTAAAGATTTTATTTATTTATTCGGCAGAGATAGAGACAGCCAGCGAGAGAGGGAACACAAGCAGGGGGAGTGGGAGAGGAAGAAGCAGGCTCATAGCGGAGGAGCCTGATGTGGGGCTTGATCCCATAACGCCGGGATCATGCCCTGAGCCGAAGGCAGACGCTTAACCACTGTGCCACCCAGGTGCCCCCAAATACTGGAGTTTCTAATTGCCCTTTGGTTAATGATTTCTAAGTCAATTGTACTTTACTCATAAAACAAGATTTCGAATATTTGAAATGTGTTGACTTGCTTTATGATGCAACATGTGGTTTAACTGTGAATGAATTAACTGGGGTTGAAAAAAAATTTATTCTGCAATTACTAGAATATATCCATTAGGTCAAATGTTCTAAATATATCCATTAGATCAAGTTTTCAAAATATGTTGTTCAAGTCTTGCAATACAATTGTGAATTGTCTGTCTCCTTTAGTTCTGTTAGTTTATGCTGTGTGTATGTAGTTAAGGTTATGTTATTAGGTATGTATGAATTAGAATTCTTATATTTTTCTGGTAACTTGAACTTTTTTATCATTAAGAGATATATCACGAACTCTAACAATTCTATTCAGTATTTTTGTAGCTGTATCAGATTTATTTTAGTCAATGTTTAAATGATATAATATCCTTGTTACTTTTAACTTTACTCTTTCTTTAAGTTTTAGGTGACTTTCTTATAAATAGCATATAATTTTTTTATCATTATTCAGATCTAACAAGCTTTTAATTTTAACCCATTTATATTTGATGTTATTAAAGATATATCTGGGTTTACATCTATTGTCCAACTATATGCTATTTGTTCTACCTGCTCTGTTTCTTTTCCTCTACTTTTTGCCTTCTTTTATCACTCCATTTTTCTATTAGTTGAGAAGTTATACACTCTGAATTTTTTTGTTGGTTTCCCATTAGGGTGATTTAAAAAAATTGATAGACTTTATATTTTCAGAGTAGTTTTTAGGTTTACAGAAGGAATAAGCAGAAAGTACAGTGAGTTCTCATTTACTCCCGTCTCCTTTCCCCATTTTCCATCCCTAGTTTCCCGTTATTGACACCTTGAATTGGTGTGGTACATTTCTTACAGCGATGAGCCAATATTGATATAGTATTATTAACTAAAGTCCATGGTTTACATTAGGATTCTCCCCGTGTTGTGAATTCTATAGGTTTTGGCAAATGCATATGCTATGTATCTGTAATTACAGAATCACACAGAATAGAGTCACTGCTCTAATAATTACTTTTAATATTTTTTAATGGGGGCACCTGGGTAAAACAATCGGTTAAGCATCCAACTCTTGGTTTTGGCTCAGGACGTGACCTCAGGGTTGCGAGATTGAGCCCTGCGTGGGGCTCCGCACTCAGCAAGGAGTCTGCTTGACATTCTCTCTCCCTTTGCCCCTCCCCCACCCAGCTCTCTCTGTCTCTTTCTCTCTCAAATAAATAAACTAATCTTTAATATGCATATATATTTTTTAATGGTTCCCATAAAATTACAACAGGTATTCTTGACTTATCAAGGTCTAAATTATTTGTACTAGGTCAGTACAAGGACTTTTGTGTTTTAAATTTCTATATAGTTTAACCCCACAAGATACGGTAATTCCAAGTTGACCAAAATTGCAAGTGGAAAAAATTCTTTCTCATTCTCTTCAGGTGCAGGAAATGATAGCAAACAGAGACAAAAGTGAAACCTACAAAGAATGAATTTCTCCTCAGCAGTGTTTACAGCCCTCAGTATCAACACTATGTTCTGCCTCTCACTCTGAAAAATGATTTTTGAATGGTCATTGGTAGTGACTCTGCCTAAATATGTTCTTAATTTTCAAGTAAAAATCTATAGGGTATCTACTTCAAAAATTCACATGATAGTTACAGATACCTCTGGCTATCATACCAAATACATACATGTTATACTTCTCCATGGCTTGGTATTTCAGTACTCATTCTCCCAAAGTACTGTACAATAACAAGTTCACAAATCTCAAGGAGGATCAAGAAAAGAATATGAGTAATTTATACGTGGTTCTTATAAGGCATACAAATCTATCATATCTCCAAGCCATTTATAAAATTTTCAATCAGAAAATAATTTTTAACAGCCCATTTTCCCCCTCTCTTAATGGAAGATGATTGTTGTAATCTCTTTTTTCTTGTCTTTTAATACCTCCAACATATTTTTACTGTTTTTCTCTTTGACCCTGTTATATTCTGCCCTTAGTAGATGGGATTTAATCTAATCCTAGGAATAGCTCTCCTCTGATTTTTAACCTACAGCAAAATTCAAACATGTTATACTACTATGTACACACCTGTGGGAGAGGCAGACTCATGCTTCCTCATTACCTTTATCCCCTGAAGAGTATCGACATTGTATGGACCGTGTAACCAGTGGAACTGGTATTTAAAAGCAGAAAGCCTTAACATGGTCTGTCTGGTAAGAGAGTATCTGCCCAGCAATCATAACTGAGATGATCATCCAATATTATTTTTGTAAGCTGAACCTGTTGTTTAATTTCTATTTGAACATTAAAGCAGACTTGATTCTTTAAACTGGTGACTTGGTGTGATTATGTGGTTGCATTACAATGAATTAAGTTTCTGTTTGAACGGTCAATCACAAATCCTACTTTTTTTATACCTGAATTTCATTTCTAATAATTATACCAAAAAAAAAAATCTCCTGCTGATAACTTCAGATTTTATTTTGTTCCTTCAATTGTCCCCAAAACGTGCATATAATAAATGTTTTCCACTCGGATAGGCAACTTGTCTGTTGATTGTGGGTTAGCAAAACCAGGTGAAAGCTGGATAACTTATGGGAAAAGTTTGAGTGACATGACTAAGGTTATAGTCAGTTGGTTGAACAAAATAATCCAAAGACTATTAGTGTTCAAAAACTTGGGTGTTATCAGTAACATTTGAAATTAAGTATTCCATTTAGTTCACTGGTTTTCAGCCCTACCACCAGACAGCTTCTCAAAGCAGAACACTTCAGACCAGACCACCCCAGTCATTTCAGCCCTTCTCATTGGCTTTCTGGGATACATTTCACAACTGTCATTTTGACCTTTTGTCAACAAGGTGGTGGACTAGAGGGGATGAGCTTGGAATGGCCCCATCATCCTATATGGACACGTATGACTAAAAGGGGAAGGAGATGGGAGACCAAGGTTCACTTTCAGTGACTCAAGCTGTCTACTAAAAGAACTGTCTAGTGTTGAAGATCAATCAACTAAAAGTATATTCAGTTCTTAGTTCCTAAGTGGTAAGAAGTAATCCCAGGCCTGGAGTAAACACTAAAGGTGAGAATCTAGGTGGAATGAGCTGTTGGCCAGGAGGGGAAGTGGAGTTTCAGAGAAGACGTTCTCTGAGTGTAGCTGACAGAGGACATGGATGGCCACGTGGGAGAAAATGTCATGGGGAGTTAGTGTTTCAGTGTCAGAACAACCAGAGATAAAAATATATGATCCCCCTTGAAGGAATCCTCCAAGGATTCTTCTGAAGGAGATATTCCTATAGATATGAGGTGTGAGTGTTCCAAGTGTTAAATGAGATGACACATAAAAGCACTTAGAACAGTGCCTGGCTCTGTTAGCTCTTATTATTTTAGTGCTATTATTACCAACAGTCTTACTATTCCATTTTACCTGAGCAATCCTCATGACCCTCCCTCCCTGCACTCCCTGACACCCTGATCTCACAGTAACAGAAAGTAAAGCTACTAGACGAGTTTTCCTGGGCCTGTCCCCTTCCCTCTTCCATTTAAAGAATAAACGTGAGACATCATTTATCATTAGGGAAATGGAAATCAAAACAAAGATGAGATACCACTTCACACCCACTAGGATGGCTGTAATCAAAAAGACTAACCATAACAGGTGTTGACAAGGATGTGGAAAAATTAGAACGCTATACACTGTTGGTAGGAACGTAAAACGATACAGCCACTTTGGGAAACAGTCGGGAAATTCTTCAAAAAGCTAAATGTCATATTATCATATGACCCAGCAATTCCACACCTAAGTATATACCCAAGACAACTGAAAATATATAGCCTTACAAACACTTATACACACATGTTCCCAATAGCATGAATAATAACCAAAAAGTGGAAACAATGCAGATGTCCAGCAAGTGATGAATGGATTTTAAAAATGTGATAATCAACAGATGAATGGAGAAACAAAATATCATAAATACATACGAAGGAATAGTATTCGGCCTTATAAAGGAAGGAAATTCTGTCACAGACTACAATATGGGTGAAATTTAAGGACATTATGCTAAGTGAAATAAACCAGTCACAAAATGACAAATAGTGTATGATTCCACTCATATAAGGTATCTAAAGTAGGTCAGATTCATAGAAACAAAGTAAAATGATGGCTATTAGGGACTGGGGGGAGGGAAGATAGGGAGTTGTTTAGCAGGTTTAGAGTTTCAGTTTTGCAAGATGGAAAAGTTCTAGAGGTCTGCGGCACAACAGTGTGAATGTACTTAACACCACTGAGCTGTAAATTTAAAAATGGTTATGATAGTCAATATCATGTGATACGTTTTTTATCACAATTTTAAAAAATGAAAAATGAAAAAACTGCGCCATATGTATACAGTGGAATATTACTTAGTTATAAGAAGGAAAGAAGTGCTGATGCACGACTATGATGGATGCACCTTGAGAACATTCTGTGAAGTCAAAGAAGCCAGACACAAAGGCCACACATTATATGATCCCGTGTATGTGACATGTCAAGCCTAGGCGAATCCATAGAGATAGAAAGCAGATTCGTGGATGTCAGAGGCAAAGGAGGGAGGGTAATGGGGAGTGAATGCAACGAGGATGAGGTTTCTTTTGGGGGTGATGATAATGTGCTGGAGTTAGATAGTGGTGATGGTGCCCGACTCTGTTCTAAAAACCACTAAACCATAGATGTCAAAGGGGTGGACTTTATGGTATATGAATTATATATCAATAAAGCTGTTATTTAAAAAAGAATAAATGTGGATGTCAATATTTTTAAGTCCACTTTATGACACAGGAGAGTGAAGGAGAAACTCAGAAAGATTAGAAACAGGAATACCTGAACCTTCCAGGAGATTTATCCTATTTCCTCCATGCTTTATAAATTCTCTTGCTTTACTCTTTGATTTCTTGCATATGCTTTATTTTTTTTAGTTAGCTTCCTATTATTTCACACATATGCACATGTGCGTGTCCAGCTTTATTGAGATATAATTGACATATAACATTGTGTAAAGTGCACAATGTAATGATTGTAGATATATGTGTATGTTGTGAAATGATTTTCACAATAAAGCCTCCTGTTATTTCCTGACTAACTTATTCTGTTTTACTCACCCTCTCTCTTCCACTTAGCTTCCTTTTTTTCTTGTGTAATCAATGTGAATATAAATATGTGCAATTAAGTCTGTTGATGTTTTTGTGGTCATGTGTCTAGATATATTTTTGTGTACGGAGGTGTGGCCAAATGTGGTTCCAGGGATCTGTGTATCTATGCTGGAATCTTCACGTCAGTTTTTTGGGAATAATGTAAGGCTACAACTCAGAAAAAATTGTGGTTTTTGATGTGTGGTAAACAATACTAGTGGGCCAGTGCCTTATTAGGCTCTCAAAAGGCTTTTTTTTTCTTGTAGCATTGGCAGAATTTGCAATACACTAACATCAGAGAGAGAGAGTGGTAAGGTGGCCTGTTGTTATGAACAGAGGGGATTCCCATAGGCAGAGTTGAGTTGTCTGTCTAATTCTGTGTTGTGATTTTGTTTAAAAAATGAAAAAGCAGTTCTTCTCAAACCCCATTAAAACTACAGTAAAGATTTACAAAAAGAAGTAAGTCCATCTTGATACTCAAAGCAGGAGAGACAGAAACCAGAGATTTTTGTGATTTCTGCAAACAGAAAGCAGATGGGACAGATAGGCCAGGGCTGAAGTTCCACCTCAAAACCCACCAACGTGGCTCGTGGAAGGAGATGTGTTTCCAGGCAGAGCCTCAGAGGCTCCATGCGCTGTGTGGGCGGCCATGGGAGAAGGGAGTGAGGTGCGAGTAACAAAGGACTCCTCCTTTCTCATGACCTTTACATTCCATTTTAGTCACCTACCACCAGAGCCACATCGTGTCATCACCAAGACTGCTCCAAAATGAAGTCACCCGTAGAGTCAAATGACACATCCAGAAATGACACCAAATCTGGAGAATTTATAAGGAAGACTTGTGTCAAATTTTTATATTGAAAACAAAGTGAGGATAATTTTCCAACCTCAAAAATGTCCAACCCCAGATTGATCAAATAAATTATATCTATGCAATGAGATTCTATGCACCCAAGTAATGCTGCTGGACTTGCTGTTTAATTCTTTGGACAAGTATATTTGGATCTGCCCCATACCATATAGCATGCATATACATACAAAACTGTATACACACACATCTGAAGAGTTAAGTAGAGAAAGACAGACTGAAAGAAATAAAAGAATCAGGAAATAAGAAATCTTGAGTTGAAAACCTTTTTAAACATAATGCCAAAGGTGAAAATCCTCAAGGGGAATATTTATATAATTGACATGAAATATTCTAGAAGTATGAAAGAAAGATAGCAAAAATGCAAATGCTTAATCAAGAGTAATAGTGGTGGGGAACATGGCAGGTCAATATCTTCAATATATGACAAGTTCCCACAAATCAATTTTTAAAATCATAAATATTCCCAGTCAAAAAAGAAGGCCAAGAACATGAATGGGAACATTCATTGAATAAAACATGTAAATAGCCAAAGAAATAGAAATTAAAACAAAAATTAGATACCAATGAAATATTTTTTTAGGCAAAAAACTTTTTTGAAGATGGCACCTATCCTGGCTCAAAGTGCAGATAAATGGGCTGGTTCTTACGCTGTTGTGGGGCGTATACATTTTACAACCGTTCTGCAATTCAGTTGGATCACATGATTCCAAACACTTTAAAACAAAGCATGCCCTTTAGTCAGAAATTCTAATTCTGGGAGTTTATACTAAGGAAATAGAGAAATGTATTTAACAATTTATGTATAAGAATATTCACAACATTATTTTAGAGTATTGAAAAATTGCAAATCTGAATTTTCAGCCTTTGGGATTCAGTTAAATACATAATAGCATATTCATATAGCAGGATATAATATATCCATTAAAATTATGTTGTAGAATAATCCCGTAGGGAAATGTCTGCACCATATTATAAGTGAAAATAACTGGTTTAGAAGACTTTAAATAAGTTATGATCCCAATTACATGGGGGAAATGCAAAGAAGAAAGATCAAAATTGCCATAGGGCAGGAATTTCATCTGTTTAATGCCTGCTAGAACTGTACCTGACACATAATAATACCTCAAATAGTTCCTGAATGAATGGTTCTACACCAAAGTGTATATTATATTTATCACTGGATAAGGAAGTATAGTGATTTTTATTTTCTGCAACAGACATGCATTCATATTGTTATCAGAATAGAATAATGAATATTTTAAAAAGCAGAGAATAATTTAGAGCAATACATAAAGAAATGCAGATCCCTTCCTAAAACTGGCACTTTGGTCACGCACTTTTGGCTCTTCTCAAGCATTATTTAATGCAATGGGCTTCCCCCCCTCCCAGGACAAATAGATCTAATTCACCCTAAAGTTCCCAAATCAGAAACTCATTCATTTATTTTAAACTATTCTAGTTTCAGTGAGGCAGCGAAGACAGAGGAAGAAAAACAACAAATAAAAAAACAAGGTAATACCAGCCTGATTATGTTTACGAAGGAAATAAACGATGTTTATATGAGCAAGAGTAACTGGAGGGGAGAGGGGAGGCCACTCTCGGAAGGGCAGTCAAGAAAGACTTCTCAGAGGAAGTGGGGGCAGAGCAGCACCTGGAGAAGGACAAGGAGGCAGCCCAGAAGCGCTGGGGAAATGGATTTCCACTCACGGAAATGGCAAGTGTGAAAGCCATGTGTTTGGAGCACACATAGGTTAAAAGTTGTGCCCAATGAAGTGGGTGAATACGTGGGCAACTTATAAGCCACGGTGAGGAGCTTGGATCCTACTCTTGAGCACAAAAGGAAGCCACTGAACTGTTTTCAGGAGGAGAATCACAAAGTCTTTACATTCTTAAACATTCTCAGGACACTTCTGATTAAGAGTGTAACTTTAAACCGTATCACAGAATTTTCTGCCCCTGATATCTAATAAAATAAAAATTTTACATAATCAGAAGTATGTGTACTTACCAAATATCAAGTTAAGAGAGGCCACAACCTAATTCACTGTTCTTTAAGAGCTGGTGGCCAAGGGAAGAAAAAGAAGATTTCAGGAGAAAAGCAGAGAAACACAGCTGTACTTGTAAGAAGACAAAGATGTGGAATTCTTACTATTTTCCTTAATTATAGACAATGTTGCTTTATCCTGTTGAACCTTCTAACCAGGAAGTAGTGGGAATGAGTGAAAGGTAAGGAGGGAGGGGCTGAGTCCTGATGGTGGTACAGTCTCAGAGCCAGATTCAGAATCGAGAGCTCGATCCAGTTCTTGAGTTTTCTAAAGCAATTTGGTCAGGCCCAAGAGGAGACAGCAATGGGGACTGAGAAGGAGCAAGCAGAGAACTATGGGGAAGCATGAAAGAATACAGTATCATGGAAGCCAGAAGAGGAGAGTAGTACGAGAAGAATGGAGTCATCAGCTATACCAGTTGCACCTGAGTGGCCAGGTAAAATGAAGACAAAGAAATGTCTGCTGGAATTGGCAAAATAGAGGTTGTTTGTAACTTGACAAGCAGTTTCAATGGAAGAATGACAAGCATGGGGGAGAGGTTGAATTTATTTGAAGATTTATAGTGTTCAGTAGTTTAAAATAGTTCAAAAATAGTTGAAAAACAAACTAGTTGATTAGGAAAAATATAATCACCCCAGATGCTGAGACCAAAGGAAATATTTAGACCTCTTAGATCCAACATGGGTGATTGTGTACAGTATCCCCAATCTCTGCAGTAAACACAACAAGTTTCATAGACTTGCCCCTTAATATTGGATATTAGAGATGTTACAGAGGCATTTCTTCAGTGGGCTAACTGGCTATTTTATTGGAATATAGTTATTCCATACAATCATTCCATAGAATAACCTTAACTGGTTCTTGAAATGGGCTAATGTCCCGTCCAGTTGTAAGAGTCTATTAATAATGGCTTGTCCCTTTCCTGGGAGAGGGCTAGGTTTGCTTTAAGAAGTCATCTTATGGTGGCCATAATCTAAAATATGAACTAAGTTAAGCATTTATCATCTACAGGAGCTGAAGAGAATATGAGAATGTCAATTAATGTTGAGCAAGAGGACAGCTGAGTCAGAGAGAGGACCCATTAAAGGACAAAAGCCTGAATTTATGTATTTCAGAAAAATCTGCAAAGAGAGTCAAGACCTATTGGAGAAAAAGCAGTCTTCAGAGGCACTAGAAAATTGGTGGATTTGAGCGCTTCGGGCACATAGTCTGCAGGTTTGGCTCAGTTATTTCTACTAGAGAAGCCGAAGTCTGATTAGTGACCTGCACTCCCTAAGGAGCCAAGGTGCTCTGGCGGAATTACTTGTGAGCCAGTTTTATAGACTATGACTTCTCACATGTGCCACGAACAATATTCTACTCTCTATTCACTTCATTAACTAGTTCATAGAAATTAACCATTAATAATTTTAGATTTTAGTGTCATTTTCAAAGTTACACCAATTGTCTAACTATACTCAAACAGTATAGTCTGGTAGTTAAGTTTGCAGTCTATGAGGACAGACCGAGGGGAGTCTTCACTCCTCAAAAGCTCTGGAACCCTGGGCCAGTTAACCTCCTCAACCTCCGCTTCCCTCATCTATAAAATGGGGGGTCATAATAGTATATATACTTCACAGGGCCACTGTGAAGAGTATGCCTTACAGTGCCTGGGACTTTTAGAAGAACTGAAAATATGGCAGACAAAATCATGCTTTGAGACAACTTTTTCCCTGAAACTGGTGAGTAGAGCAAAAGCCATTAAGTAACACACATTCCTAACTCAGAACTTCCAGGTGGGGCCAGTTGCTTTCCCATCCGGATGACACTGCAACTCTCCCCCGCCGCCCCCCCCCCGCCATAACAAAGTGGATTTGAAGTGAGGGGTCCATTTAGGAAGTGTAGTGATTGTGAAGAGTACTATTCCAGTGGTTCCCCGTCCCAGTGATGGAAGAGAGAAGCCCCATGAGGGTTGGAAAGTTTGAGGGAGTGCAGAGGACCAACATCCTGTAACTCAGGAGATGTTCCATTAGTCACCAGCTTTGTCTTGGAACCACCACAGAAAAGGGAAAAGCATTGGAGGGTGATGGCGCAGTAGGATGGCCAGGCGGAGAGGGGCGCACATACTCCTCTTGACTTCCAGATACCTGAGACGTATTGAGGGTGGATAAGTGGCCATTGTTGTCTGAAAATCCATCTTCCTTTTCCTAGCTAGTCTTTTGTTTCTTGTTATGGGCTTTTGTGTTCACATTATCTATTTTGAAAAGAGTCATGTTTATTTTCTTCCCACATAATCCTAGTAATAGAACATAAAATGCCTAGGATATGAATGGAAACATAGGTCCTTGTTTGCTTCCTTGCTGCTTTATCACAAAGATTTCCAAAAGAGCATACTTTTAATAATTTACATGTTTCTCTCTCTATAATTGTAATTAAGATCCTTTGTAGGCATAGAAACTATGAAAAAAGAAAAAGAAAAGCCATCCATATCATATCATCCAGATATAACCTTGTTGACATTTACTTTACATTCTTCCTAACTTTTTAATTCATATATATATATATATATATATGCACACATATACATATGTCAAATTGTACAAACTATTTATAACCTGCTCTTTTTATTGTTAGCACTTAGAAGAGTGCCTGGCACATCACAAGTTCTCAATAAATATTTGTTGAATAAATGAGTGAACATATTTCCACATCTTTAAATTTTTTCTATGGCATCATTTTTCACAGTTTCATAGAATTGCATTGTGTGAATTATCATCCCGTGTCTAACCAGGCCCTGGAGGGCTGAGGAGGAATAAGGCGTGTGAGGGACGGACAGATGCCCCGTGCTGGCCCCCTCAGCAAGGAGAAGTGTGCTGCCCTGCTGCTGCAAGTACTGACAACCCCAGCCTCCATCATCAGCCCCCTTCAGGGATAGCCTCAGCTACTGAAAGCCACCTTCCCAGGGTGACCTATACCTAAGGACTGATCACAGAGGGGCCCAATGCGCAACAACTGTGGCAGGCCATCTTCTTCTGGAGCTTCCGGCTGGAGCGGGGGTAGTGCCTGAGGCTTCCCACCTGCGTGGCAGCTTGTCTTCTCTGTCTGCCCAATCTGATTTCTTCCCTCTCCCTCCCAAGGGTGTTAATTGCAAGGGCATTCCCTAATAAATATATTGCACACTAAACTTTGTCTCAGAGTCTGCTTCCTGAAGAACCTGTTACAGAGATGATCCGGACCCAAGAGAACTCCTGAGTCTATTGATGAAAGCACTCAACAAATTCTAACATTACTGCCATCACCCACCCCTAACTGCAGGCTAAATTAACTACTGTGTGCTTATACCATCATATGTTATGCAGACATTAACAGAAATATTGTTGGTGCTGGGTATGACACATAGTGGCTCCAGGGGAAAAGAAGGGAAGGGAAGGGAAGGGAAGGGAAGGGAAGGGAAGGGAAGGGAAGGGAAGGGAAGGGAAGGGAATGGGAGGGGCGGGGCAACATTAGTTTTAGGAGTCTTTGGACCACCTACTATGTGAGTGTTAATTGGGCAGTCACTCTCCCCCTAAATGTAGCATATGCAAGTTATAAAAAGTGAAATTAGACATGACCTTGGACAGATAGACATGTACCAGCATGACTGTGAGCAGTCAGGACAATAGATAAGCCTTCAAAGGCACAAAAGCAGAAATAAGGATCACATAGTTAAAAAAAAAAAAAATCAAAACAAAACAAAAAAAAAGCCCTGAGTTGTGTGTGTTCCAGGAAAGCCCAGACCTAGGAGAAATCCAGAAGAGTGATGAGCTAAGCCCTGTCAAGGTGCTTCCATCTGTCAGAATCACACATTCCAAAGTAGCAGAAATCTACTGTCCAAAAAGTTCCTGTTACTTCCGGCCTCAGCGAGGCAAGCTCAGGCAGCATCAGGCTCAGCCCATGTGAGATGTCTCCTCCCAATCACAGACCACTGTTCTCTGGTCCAGGAGGTTCAAGGAACGGGTGCTGGGTAGAAAAGCACCTGAGGCCAGAGCAGCTTGCAGAGTGGCCGGTGCAGCACAAGGAGGAGAAGGAGGAGAGCGCAAGGTGAGCAAACTGATCTCACTCTGCAGGGAGGCCACCTGCACTCTCAATGGTTGGGCTGCTTTCCGGGGAGGCGAGCTGGGGTCTGAAAGGGCAAGGGGAAGAAGGTAATTCCCTTATGAATAGATCCGTCAGTTTTTGTAACTTAGACTATCTTAACGATTTTGTTCTCTTTTACTTTAAATGGTACAAACTGCTTTCTTAAACCATTTGATATCGTCCAGTTCTCAGAACTGAGATTAAAATTCTGGGAGTATAATTCACCCACCCTGATCTCAACCTCCAATTTCCTGACAAAAAGACCAAGAAATATTCAAGAACCCTGGGAAAACCTGTATCTCCTGATTAAAATTTCAGACAGAACCCTATGGACCCCAATTTCCTGGTGAAGTCAGAGAAGCAAAAAGAAAATTTAAGGAAATAGGCTACGTTCTTTCTTAATAATGTAGTAGGGAGAAAGTTCCCCCTGGTCGTCTTGTCAGAAATCATTTGATCCTGCCTACTCGTAATGAAATTTGTGGGGCAATTTACTCATGTTTCTTTTCTGCAAATAGTTCTGTTTAATAAATGTGTCAGTTGAAATAATGAGCTTTATCTATGCAGTGTTATTTTTACATAATTTATTTTTACTCTTCACCAATTAGTTGATGTATAGGAGCCACAGGTCCTAAATATACTTTTTGTTCTAAGAACATTTCTACGTGTAATATGAATCAAGTTTCAAATAATGCTAGTATTATTTTATGTAAGTTTAAAACCCCACTTATAACTAGTTTCAAAGATTTTGAACACATTTTGAATTTCATTAATTTCAATGTCTTTTTTAAATTAAAGGCAATGTTGATTGATTCTTAATTTATATATTAAGAATATATATATAATATATATGTATATATATACATACATATTTTTATATATTTATATAGTTTTCAAATCTTATAAAGAAATGGTTTTCCTTTTGATTAGCTCTTCTCAATGAGGAGAAAATTTTCTTATTTTGCTTTCGGCTGCAACAGACTTTTTTCCTCTCTGCTACCATAGGCCTAAAAATCAACTCACCCAATTTTTTTTTTTTTTAACTACCTGGAAAGAATCATAGACTTGTAAATCCAAAGGGGAATTTACACACCATTTAGTCAGGAAAAGCAAATGAACTCTCAGAATTTCTTTTCGACCTCTCCTGCTTACATTCTTACCAAGAGCAAACACTGATCAGCCCATGCAGGGTGCCCACACACCTGATGTTCCCTAACTGGGGCAAAGGCCAAATTCATGAAGAGGTGCCCTAATCTCACCTCCCCCAAGGAGTCTCCATAGCATTCTTGCCTTGGGGCCAGGCACCCGCTGGCATGGCCCACACCTGAGGTCCTCACTTGGCTGAGAATGCCTGGGCCATTGCTTCTATCTTCATCCTGACTTCAGGGGGGTGAATGATTCTGAGGTCAGCGTGGCAAGCGTCAGGAGTCTAGAGTGATGCTATCCAACAGAACTCTCTGTGGTGGTGGGAATATTCTATACCAAAACCACTAACTACATGTGGCTATTGAGCACTTAAGATGGGGCTAGTGTAACTAAAGAATTGAATTTTAAATTTTACTTAATTAAACTAGTTTGAACGATTGGTTTGAATGAAACTAGTTTGAATAACTAGTTTGAATGAAAATAGCTACATACATACTAGTTACCATATTAGTTACCACATTACCAAGCTACATATATACTAGTTACCATATTAGTGAGAGTAGGTTTAGAGCTTTAAAGGAAGAAAAACCAATGGATGCTGTGAGCCCTGTGTGTCATGGCCATGGGAACAAGCACCACTTTTCATCATTCCCAGGGACTCACCTGCCCTAAACTTAAGCAGACCAGCAATTGTTCTGATCTAAAATCCACACACCCATCTTTCTTCTCCCCTCTAAGTCATACAACTGTCTACTCTTGTTCTGGGTTTCAAGGTCAGGGCTAAGGCAACAGCACAGCGTATTTCTTGTTTCTTCCTCTCCTCTTTCTCTATTTTTTTTCTTTTGTTAATCCAAATTTCTCTAGCGTGAGCTGGAGTTTGAGGTGTGGTTTGCATGTTCTCTGGTCCAACAAACTTGAGTGAGGAAAAGAGGTAATGAACTTGAAAAAATGATCTCATGCTTGGTGGGAGAGTCTCACTTCTTTTTCTTCTGCTTTGAAAGTGGTTTGTTTAGTGAGCAATGGTTTTTAGACCTATTCAATGTGTCTGGAAACATCAACATCCAATACTATGGATATGAGTAATTTTTATAAGAAAACAAACTGAACGAGGGCACAAGAAAAAAAAAGAAATAAAACTCTAGCCTTTTAAAATGTTTGCATTCCTCAGAGCAAAGGAGCTCCTGGGATGTTGAGCAATTTGAGTATATCATCATGGTGCCAGGCCACTGGGCAGTTTTCCACAGGGTGGGGCTCACAGAGGCTATTCTTGAATGTGGAAAACAGTTTGAGGCAAGCTGCGTACTTTCAGTCAGGGGCGAGAACATTTCTGAAGTGGACAGCCGCTCCTCGGGTCTCTGCCCTCTACCAATCCCACCTTTTAAAATCCGCCCCACCCCATCTGCTTCTTTTCCATCTCTGCCAAATTAAAAAAGAAATCTAATACCTATGAGGGAAGTGCTACTTTGGAATAACAGAGGAAAGTTTCTATAGACCCCATATTTGAAATAGCAGATACATTCTGGAGGCTGAAAAAGAAGTTAGGAGGGGAAGGCTCATCATATTGTCAGGACTCAGTCTCTATTCACAGAAGACAGATCCAAGACCCCAGATCATGAGTTAGGTTAGTCCACTGAGGCTCTACACTCCTTGGGTCTCCTTCTCTCACGTCTGTCTTTCCTCTCCCTTTGGAAAAATAAGGAAGGGATCTGAAAAAACCATTCACAATGAGGCATTGACATTGATGGCTCCTAAGCCTCACTGTGCCTCTTTCATAATGATGTGCATTCTGATCAGGAGCAAAGGCGTGATTCTCTTGTGGGATTTCAGAAACCAGGGTAAAGAGCAAGGAAGACTGAATGGAGGGCAAAAGCGGAAGGCTCTCTCCTTGCCAGCTTTGTTTATGTGACTCCCTTCGTGGCTTAACCTCTAAGAGAAAAGAGCTGGGCAGGGCATGGGACTTTCTCTCAACTTAAAAGAAACATAAAGGGAGGTGGTGTCTACCTATCTTAAAAAACAAGAATGATTAGTGACAAACTCAATAAAAGGCTGTTAGGAGTCAGGAGATCTGGACTTGAATCTTGACTCTGCAAACAACACATCCATGATCCTGAGCAAGTCACTGCCCCCTGGGAGCCTCAGCTTTCTCATTTGCACAATGAGAGGACTTACTATAAAGCCTCTACATCCTCAGCCAAGTAAAAAGATATTTGTTTTAAGGAAATAGCTCACGTGGTTGTAGGGGCTCGCAAGCCTGAAATCTGTAAGGCAGCCACAAATTCAGGAAAGAAGTTGATGCTGCAGTCTTGAATCTGAAATCTGCAGATGAGCTTTCTGCTTTGCAGTATGGCGACAGAATTGCTTTTTCCTCGGGAAATCCGTCTTTGTTCTTAAGGCCCTCAACTGATTGGATAAGGCCCATCCATGTTGTGAAGAGAAATCTGCTTTTCTCAAAGTCTATTGATTTAAATGTCAATCACCTCTGTAACAATATCTTCACAGCCATATCTTGACTGGTATTTGACCAAACAACTAGGCATTGTATCCTAGTCAAGGCCCTAGAGAATACCAGTTTATACTCTGTGTGCAGAGTGGTGCCACCTGTCTCTCTCTTTCATTCTCTCTCTGGGCCTGTCCTCTCTGGTAAGGGCAATACATTCATAATGTCTTTTTTTTTTTTTTTAACAGCCATAGGTGTAAAAATTTGTCAAAGTCTTTCTTGTTTTAACTTAAATAAGTTCATGAGTCTGCCCTGGTGCACAGGCATTCAGAGCCTTCAAAGAACTCTGAAAGATGAGCCAGGCCTGATGGTTTCCTTTCATAGAAGTCATGTTGCCTTTGCTCCAAGTATGCCAAGAACCCTTCCCAGATGCTCCTCCAGATGGCTATTATGGAAGTCGCCTGCCTTCCAGGAAACTTTCCTGAAATGTTCCATTCAGCACAGGTCTCTTCAACACAGAAACTATGTAATATCATTGTTCACATTTTGACCAGGATTTTCCAACTTCAGTCTTGAGTGTCTCCTAACTCTCTGGGCAACTGACTGCCTTCTAGTTCAGTACTTCTCCTACATCTTTTGTTCCTGTTAGTTCTAGAAGGGTGGTTCGTAGCCACTCTGGGGCTCACCATGTGGCTCAGAAATTCAGAATTGATGAGGGAAAACTCTCCACTCTTGCTTCAGCCAAATTTTGATCTGGTTTTGTATATTAGCAACCCTATTAAAATCATATGTCCTTTGAAATGTGGCTCTGTGGGATTTTTTGGTTTTTGGTTTTTTTAAGATTTTATTTATTTGACAGAGAGAGAGAGACAGCCAGCGAGAGAGGGAACACAAGCAGGGGGAGTGGGAGAGGGAGAAGCAGCCTCCCAGCGGAGGAGCCTGATGTGGGACTCGATCCCGGAACGTCGGGATCACGCCCTGAGCCGAAGGCAGACACCTAAAGACTGAGCCACCCAGGCACCCCTGTGGTTCTGTGTTTTAAAACAAAATTAAACCACTAGTTTTAGTGCTTTCACCATTCAAGTCTGTTGGCTTGGTCTATCTGTTTCAAGAAATTGAGGCAAACGTAAAGAAAATGAATATTGGTTGGGTAACTAACATTGTGTTCGTATTCACCTATATTCTCACTGAATTTTCACAGTAACCTTTTGAGTTAGTTATTGTGATACCCATTTAGAGATAAAGCTCAACAAGATTAAGAAACTACCTGAGCTCACAAAACCGCTAAGTAGCAGGGACGCCTGGGAGGCTCAGTTGGTTAAGCATCTGCCTTCAGCTCAGGTCATGATCTCAGGGTCCTGGGATTGAGTCCCGCATCGGGCTCCTTGCTCAGCGGGGAACCTGCTTCTGCTCTGCCTGCCGCTCCCCCTGCTTGTGCGTGCTCTCTCTCTGATAGATAAATAAGTAAAATCTTAAAAAAAAAACTGCTAAATAACAGAGCAAAGATTCAAACCCAGGTCTGTCCAAAGCCCCTGCTCTTCTCACTCACTGTACTTTCTAACCCGTTCTGCATCAGAGGTCTTGGCAAATGAGTCACTCATATATTCATTCATTCATTCAAATACACATTCTAAAATCTACTTTTATCTGCCTTTTGTTTAGCAAAATAATTTATTGAGTGCCTACTATGTGTCAAGCACTGTGCCACCTTGGTCCTAGAAAGACAAATGAAACAGGGTCCCAGGGCCTTCTCCTGCTTCAGAGACTTTTTTTTTTAAGATTTTATTTATTTATTGACAGAGAGAGAGAGAGAACAAGCAGAGAGAGCAGCAGGCAGAGGCAGAGGGAGAAGCAGGCTCTTCGAGCAGGGAGCCTGATGCAGGGCTCGATCTCAGGCCCCGGGATCACGACCTGAGCCGAAGGCAGATGCTTAACGCTTAACGACTGAGCCACCCAGGTGCCCCTGCTTCGGAGACTCTTGCAATAAAGTGCAGGGAACCCTTTGTGCGTTGATACCAGGAGAAATGAATGCACAAGGGGAGCGGAACAGAGTCCTCCTTAAGTAAATTCTGCAGCCCCGGCACAGAGGAGAATCTCAAGCATGAGCTGGACATCACCTCACAGCCCAGAGCAGAGGCACTCGAGCTCGCCAAACCCAGAGGGATGGAGCCAGTGTCTGCATGTTAACTGTTCGGGAATGTGGATGTTCGGGAATGTGGATGGAATGCAGAGAGGGTCCCTCCCATACAAACGCGCTGCTTGGTACCTGACTCTGGCCACACCCCAAGCACAACTGGGAACCTTTTTTCTTGTCCCAAAGAGATTATTTTCCCCCTATGAATCCTTCCATGGAAAATAAGAGGAAGCACACATGGGTAAGGCTTATAGATCCCTACAGGAGAACGTGCCCTAGGCAGAGGACAGAGGGAAGGTAGAGGGGCTGTTTCCCCTCAGCCTGGAAGGCGTTACCTCCTGGCCAGGCCCCAGGTGTCACTGGTCCATAAAGCAAAGCCACAGCCCAATTTCCTGCCCTTCCTAAATGTGCCCCTGGTTATTAACCATAATTTCCTAGGTTTATAAACAGTGTTTGCCAACCCCTTCCCCAACTTTTATCTCAGAGATCATAAAGACCCCATCAAACACATTGTGTCTTACACACTTTATAAATGAGGAAGTAGACGGTGAGTGGCATTGCCCAGGGGTGCACAGAAAGGCTGGGCAAGAGTGGGGTTTGAAGCTCGGCATTCTGACACCACATCCAGCGTGCTCCCAGTTAGACCACAGCCACTAGGCCATACCGTGAGCCACGAGAACCCTACGTTGGGCTCCCTAATTGCCATCTCTTTTGACATTTGTGGCTGTTTAGAAGATGCAACAAAGGTTTTGGGTCCTCTAGACACGGACCTAGTCTAAAATACAGGTGTCCAGGGAGAGGCTATGAAATGTTGACTCTCATATTAACCTGTACATGTGCACTTTTCCTTCCAAGAATTTCGGTCCCAAGAAGCGGGTGAGAGAACTGCGGGTTTGGGGTACATCTAAACAAATTTTCTGAAAAAACATGCAGGTGCCACACTGGGTTTGGGGAAAATGTGCAAATATGAGTGCAACGTCCAGGAGCCAAGGAGACAAGTACCTGTAAAGGGAGTAAAGAGAGGCGCAGTGAATCTGACCTTGGCAAAGGCAGACCATCTGAGCAACAAAATAGACCTGTTCTCTCTGCTTGAGGGTTGGGAAGGAAGTGAGCGAGGTGTCGCTTTTTTATTAGCTCTGTGACAGGACTTTATACACGGCTCGGTGTTAAGGAAATGAGCTGAAGCCAGGCAGACCTGGGTTTGAAACTCAGCTTTTTTTTTTTTAATATTATTTATTTATTTATTTGAGAGAGATTGAGAGAGGGATAGCAAATGAGAGAGAGAGAGAGAGAAAGAGCATGAGCGGGGAGATGGGGCAGAGGGAGAAAAGCAAGCTCCCTGCCTGATGCAGGGCTCGATCCTGGGACCCTGGAATCACGACCTGAGCCAAAAGCAGATGCTTAACCAACTGAGCCACCCAGGACCACTGAATCTGAGCTTTTGCATTTTTCTGGCAATGTGGCCTTGGGCAAAGTAAGCAATCTCTCGAGCCTCCCTTTCTTCATCTGCGAAATGGCAAGAAAACAGATTCTCCCCCAGATGCTCCAGGAGGGCAGCTCTGCTGACACCTTGATTTTAACCCAGTCAGACTCATCTCACACTTTTTTATTATTATTATGTTCAGTTAGCCAACATAGAGTACATCATTAGTTTTTGATGTAGGGTTCAACGATTCATTAGTTGCATGTAGCACCCAGTGCTCATCATCACACGTGCCCTCCTTAACACCCATCCCCTGGTCACCCCATCCCCCCACCCACCTCCTTTCTGTAGCCCTCAGCTTGTTTCCCGGAATCTGACCTCTACCTCAGATGTTACATTTGTGTTGTTTTAATCCACTAAGTTTATGGTAACTTGTTACAGCAGCCATAGGAAATTAGTACAGATTTCAGTGAAAAAAAAAAAATACCCATCTCTTGGATCTGTTGAGAGATGAACATTAAGTGCCTAGCATGTGCTGAGGACATCATAAGCCCTCATTAAATGACAGCTTTCACCATTGCTTTGTTATTTTGGAAGATGGGAATGACTTCCTAAGTTATTAGGTGCCACTGATCCCAGAGGCCTGAAGGAGAGGAGAATGCACGGGGCAAAAGGAGAAAAATCTAGCAGTCGGCAACTGGAGCAGGTCAGGCCCATCACCGTATCCCTGCCCTTCCAAAGTCAGCCTGCAGCCCAGCTGCCTCCCGCACTTCCTACCGCATGCCCGGCCAGATTCTTCTGTTCATTCTTCTTTTTGCTCAAACCCACCCCTCATCTGCCTCCTCCTCCTTTTCTCCCACGCTTGTTTGCACGGTTCCACGCTGATCCTGGCAGGCAACCCTCCCACAGAGTATTCCTTTGTCTCTTCCCCACTTTATAAAACTCAGTGTGGCGGGTCGTCTTTGGAAAAGTGTGTTATGGGGTCTGATGAGTCACTGGGACCAAATCCCATGTTCAGAGCCCCTTCAGCTCCTTTCTGGACCAATAAAGCCCCTTTTGGTGGCCTGCCTCCCCCCTTCCTTAAGTTTGTAGTCCTACCTCCCCCTTTATTCGACCGCATGCAGTCATTTTTTGCTTGAATCCATGCTGCTGTAATCACACTTTAAATGCCTTAAAAAAACAAATTGCTGTCTTTCTGTTCTTTAAACCCGACTAATCAGCACCAGTAGGCTGCTACCCAGCACATTGGTGCATAATCCGTACTGGTTGAAATGGTGCTGCACTCGGCTTCTCCAGATTTCTGCCCTTTACTCTCTATACTTGTGTTATCTGAACTTTCTCCTTTCACCGTCTATTTATTTTTGTCTCTAGATGGTAACTCAACTGGTCCGGAGCAATGTCTGCGCAGACCAGTAATGAACTTTACAACGTGACTGGTCGGTCACAGGAGTAAAGATCCCCCCCTCCCCCGTGGAGTTTGCGCAGTAACTCCTTCAGGGCGCTCAGGCTCCGCGCAGTCTGGAGCGTGACAATTACCAGAACAATTGCAGGAAAGAATGATTGTCACTTCTAAGCAGAAACTACACAGAAACATCTTGTAACAATGACCCGGTTTCTTCTATTCACTCGGCAAACATTGATGGAGGACCCATGCTGCACCCAATTCTGGGCCCAAAACACTCATTGATTTTAACTTCTTCAATTCCCACAGCTGCCCAGGCAAACGAGTAAGGGAAAATAGAGAAGTTGAGATTATCTGGAAGATTGTTAACGCTTAGAGTGTAACAATGAAGTTACATTTTAGCAAGGTCTGAGTCAAGTAGAAGGCTAGCCTCCCACTGAGCCTCTATACAAACTGGGATTTTAGCCAAACTGCCTCATTTGCTACCTCACGGTCACCTTGCTCCTCTGGGTCCCTGCTCCCTGACTTTTCTTTCCCTGGAAGGTCGGCAACCCCCACCTTCCTCCCACACCGCCGTCAGTCTCTAGTCTACTTACCAAAACCATACACATGCTGCAAGGCTCACATCTTCCCTACTCAGAACTCCCAGAGCACTTGGGGTCTTACTCGAAGTATTCAAGTTATTTAGGAACGATCTTAGCTTCCCTGCTAGAGCATAAAATCCTAGACTACAGCAATCTCCCGTATGTATCTTCGTATACCTCAAACCTCAAGTTGTATCATTTAATACATTTTGAATTAGAGCAGGAATGCAGGAAGTGATTACTTAAGTCAATACCACAGTAAGAGATCTGGATGGCTTTTCTGAAGGTAAAGTACAGAAGCTAAAGTAATTAACCCAAACACTTACCCTCATGCTCCTACCAGAGACTCCTCAGGGAAAGAGAAGCCCACTTATTTTTAGGGCCATACAAAGCATTAAACCACATAAATAATTTCTGGGAGCCAGTGTGGGCTGGGGGATGAGCTTGGGCTCCAGAGTCACGCAGACCAAGGTCTCCAGCCTCGCTCCTCCACTTACTGGTTGCACGGCCCCGTGGACTTTAATTACCTAAATTAAAGCTTCAGTTTCCTCATCTGCAGAATGAGGCTCCTCACCTTTTTTTCTTTTTCTACCTAATCTTGGGCTATGAGAGTGAAATGTGTGTGGGGGAAGCACGGAGGACAGCGGCACATGGAAGGAACGATATGTCAGCCCCTCTTCTCCCACGCCCCGCCTTGTACAACAGGGTATCTTCTATTTTTACTTCCTTATTTATTTTTCCAAGTTTTTATTTAAATTCAAGTTAGTTAACATTTAGTGTAGTATTGGTTTCAGGAGTAGAATTTAGTGATTCATCAGTTTCATATAACACCCCGTGCTCATTACACCAAGTGCCCTCCTTAATGCCTATCACCCAGTTCCTCCATCCTCCCACCTCCCCTCCAGCAGCCCTCAGTTTGTTCTCTATAGTTAAGAGTCTCTTATGGTTTGCCTCCCTCTCTGTTTTTATCTTATTTTATTTTCCCTTCCCTTCTCCTATGCTCACCTGTTTTGTTTCTTAAATTCCACATATGAGTGTAATCATATGATAATTGTCTTTCTCTGATTGACTTATTTCGCTTAGCAAAATACGCTCTAGGTCCATTCATGTCGTTGCAAATGGCAAGATTTCATTCTTTCGATGGCTGAATAATATTCTGATACACATCTTTATCCAGTCATCAGTTGATGGACATTTGGGCTCTTTCCATTGTTTGGCTATTGTTGATAATGCTGCTGTAAACATCAGGGTACAGGTGCTCCTTTGAATCTGTATTTTTGTATCCTTTGGGTAAATAAACAGGGTACTTTTTAAATTGCCAACTATTTGTGAAGGTAACAAAATATTCTGATGATAATGGCTTTTAACAGCTGCCTGTAGTCCATATGGGCCCCATCTGCCAACTCTGGCCATGGGTTTACCTTTTGGGTTTCAGTTCGCCATGACTGAGGGCAGGAAGAGCCATGCCAGGACCCCTGCCCAGTCCTCAGCACCCCACGTCTGCCCTGGTCGACATGCAGTTCATCACGTAGACGCGTGCAGTCTGTATATTCCACACCTTAAAGGACCACTGAAAGTCACTGATAAGACTCCAGCAAGCTTTCCTTTTTATTCTTATTCATAAAATTACATTTAAAAAAAAGTTACAGTGATTCCTGAGCTTAGTAAGCAAATTCCCGCCCTTGCTAAATGATTGCCTCACTTTGGTTTGGATGATTTCAAATGCAAGAAGGTGATCCGTGATGGTGTGACGTAGTCATGTTGTGGAACTTGGAGCAGCATTTGTCACCTGGTCCTATTCAGTTGTAATGTTCTCCACTGTGTCTCCAGCTTGTGTGAAATCCTTAAGATGGCCAAAGACGACTCCACCGTTCGTTGCTTCCAGGGCCTGCTGATTTTTGGAAATGTGATTGTTGGTGTAAGTAACAAGTACTTTTCAGGAAATTCTGTTCCTTCTGTAATCACAGTTTTTGGATTAATCAAAAGTGAGAGTTTAAAGGAAAATAATGATATAATTACTGGCTTCCTCTCTCTTTTCTTCATTCCAGGAAATGTGTTAGTAAAATATGTTAGCTAGAACTTATATAAATAATCATACGTAACTACGTAATATGTTGAAAGACCATGGTTTAAAATAGAATAAATAAAAGAATATTATCCTCCCAGCTTTAACATGCAAGAATCTGAAAGAAACCACGTCCACCATGGTCAGTGTCCAAACATTCCCACCACATGCACACTTTGGTGTTTCTTTCGTATTTCACCTGTTTGATTTCTGTGGAACTCTTCTGGTAAGGCTGTTGGGGACAGATGTTTGCACTTACACATCCTTATCCCACAGAGGCCAGTACAGGATGTGAGAGTGGCTCCGAGTCCAGGTTGTGTGGGCTCGGTGTCCTGACCGAGCTCTCGAGAGTCAGGATCACTGGCTCTAGGCCCAGCCCGGCCTCCCACTCCACGTGACTCTGGACAAGTCATTGGCTTTCAAGGCCAAGAGCCCTCATCTATAAGATGCAGGGGGTGGGAAAGATAACCACCAAGGTTCCTTCCAGCCCGAATGCTCAATGGTTCTCTGGCATGGATGAGTATGACCAGGACTAGTTTAAATATTATAATCCAGGAATTTGGGCGAGGGGCAGTGGGAGTGGGTGTGGGAGGTTATCTCCATACAAGAAGATGTCACTTGAGTGGTTCATGTCCCAAGGACTCTAGATGGTCTAAAATTGCCTGGATCTTTTCCTAAATAGCAATAAGACAGAGCAACATGTGAGAGGAAGCATACAACTTATTAACAGGATGGAAGGGGGTGTTTGGTTTCCTGGTAATGAGTTTAAGTCCATCGCTTTGAGCCTATGCAGGGACAGAGTGAGTCTCTCTCACAACCCCCTCCCCACTGTTCTGCATCCCTTTCCCAATGCTGTTCTCCTGACCACTGGCCTGACCGAACGCCCTCTGCCCCCAGATGTGCGGCCTTGCCCTGACTGCAGAGTGCATCTTCTTTGTATCCGACCAGCACAGCCTCTACCCGCTGCTTGAGGCCACTGACAATGATGACATCTACGGGGCAGCCTGGATTGGCATGTTCACCGGCATCTGCCTCTTCTGCCTGTCCGTTCTAGGCATTGTAGGCATCATGAAATCCAACAGGAAAATTCTTCTGGCGGTGAGACCTTAAAACTCTCTACAGTTGCCTCTGGGATCAATTGTGATGGACTGTTTCCTCTTCCCTGAAGACAGTGATTTGGCTTGTAGTGGAGCAGGTGGGAGCAGAGAGAGCCAGGTGAGGAGTGAGAAGGAGGTTAAGACTCCCCCTGCAGCGAAGCCTGTCCACATGGCAAGTCCAGAAGATTCCAGTACAGGGAACCCACAGGGAAGAAACCTGGGCATGACCCTTTTGAGTATTTTCTAGATCTGTGCTTCACTACCCAGTGTCTGCACATGTCCAGCAGGTACAGCCAGGAGCTACATAGGCCAAGGGAGAGACAGAGTGAGAACATGATCATTAGATTTTTTTCTCTTGACAATAAGTAGTTTAAAGTATTGTTTTCCTATTAATCATTGGCATTTTAGGATATAAAGTACAAAATATGCATGATTTTTTAAAGAGAAAACATGAGGTTTTTCAGACATTTTTGAGCTCAAGGCTGATGATTTTGTAAAACGACCTGCATTTTGTATATTTTGCATTCAGTCTACTTTTCAGGGACCCTAGGAAACCCTGCTGCACAGCACTGTAGAGGACAGCCTCAGCTCCCACCTGCCTGCAGAGGCTCTAATGCTGTGCACCTGCAGACGGGCTTCTGCCCTTAGCCACAGACAGCAAGGGCATGCCTGGCCTGCGTAGATGGAAGCCAGTTTGCCGCCAGCAGAGCTAAGAACCCTTGACATCGGGTCTAGAGCTCTGTTCTCTGCCCCATGCTCAGGACAATGGTTTCTCACAATGCGATCGGTCCTGGTCCCACCCCCACTCCCCTCCCTGAAATAAATCTCCTACCCAAATGCTGCAGAACCTGAGTTACATCTTTATGGAACAAGCCCATCAACTTAAGATGCTTGTTGGTTTACTTTTCCTGCGATCTAAACATTGTCCTGGCACCCAGGGAATGCAGAACCTTTACATTCTCTGATTCCTTTAGCATGAGTTAATTCCAGGACAAAAGCACCCACTTTTTCTGGTAAGGAGAAGAATGCAGGGAAAGGGAGAGGAGGGGCAAGTGTCCCCAGAGACAGTTTCACCTGCATCCTGGTCTCCCTTTGGGCTAGCCGTGTATGCTTGACACAGCCAGGAGGGAACATGCTTCACCGTGCCCTGCAAACAGAAGGAGCAAGGCACCTTCTGGGGGCTGATGGAGAAACCCCTGCAGCCCGGGGCCTCCTTTCTGGAGTGTCTGTAAGGGGTTTCCGGGCCCCTTTAAGAAGAGCCATCAGGGGCTCCTGGGTGGCTCAGTCCTTAAGGTCTCCCAGGATCCTGGGATCAAGCCCCGCATCGGGCTCCCTGCTTGGGGGAAGCCTGCTTCTCCCTCTCACACTCCTCTAGCTTGTGTTCCCTCTCTTGCTGTCTGTCTGTCAAACAAATAAATAATATCTTCAAAAAAAAAAGAAAAAAGAAAAAAGAAGAGGGGCGCCTGGGTAGCGCAGTCGTTAAGCGTCTGCCTTTGGCTCAGGGAGTGATCCCGGCGTTCCGGGATCGAGTCCCACATCGGGCTCCTCGGCTTGGAGCCTGCTTCTTCCTCTCCCTCTCCCCTGCTGTGTTCCCTCTCTCGCTGGCTGTCTCTCTGTCACATAAATAAATAAAATCTTAAAAAAAAAGAAAAAAAGAAAAGAAAAAAGAAGAGCCATCAAAACTCTTTTTTTTTTCTTATAAGGATTTTATTTTTAAGTAATTCCTACACCCGAGGTGGGGCTTGAACTCACAACCCCAAGATCAAGCGTCACATGCTCTAGGGACTGAGCCAGCCAGGTGCCCCCAACCACCAAGGCTCTTGACAAGAAACAAGGCAGCAAATGTTAGGCGGCCTCTGACGGTGCTCCTGCTGCCGCCACCGCAGCCACAGCCCTTGTGTGAGGAGCCGCTGAGTCGTTAGGGCAGCCCAGCGTCCTGCTCAGAGAGCCATCCCCCGGGGGGGAGAGCACAGCGTTCCTTGCCCTCCGCCACCCACACCGACTGCGGCGCCCCTTCCCTAGAAGAACCCGGGGCCCCAAAGCGGATATGCAAGACCGAGGAAAGCAGAGACAGACCCTTGCAAAGAGTTCCCACCCCAGATCGAGGCCACGTGCTGTTCAGATATTTTTCAGTCATTAATAGAGACAGTGTGGTGGGGAAGCATCGTGCGACACACAACGGCACACAGACACACAACGGCACCACACAGTGAGGTGCGTTCCGCTGGCCTGACCGGTACCTGGAAGGCTGGGGGCTGAGAGAAGAGTGCTGACAAAGGGCTGTGTACCCGGACGCGGCCCGCTCCTCTCTGGTCGGCCTGGACCCTTGTCAGGAGCGGCGATGGATGTTAAACACGATCTTCTGACCTCCGTAATTCTAAGGTTTCAGTAAACCATAAAGAAAATTGCCGTCAGCGAGGGGGATTTATGAAGCTCTATGTAGTGTCTGACCCACCAGGACTCTCTTGCCAGCCATCGAACCAACACACACGCACACGCACACGCACACAGAGTCACGCGTGCATACGCGTGCGCGCACACAGCAGTTCATTCTCTTGTGTTTGTTTTTCTCAGTTAAAATAGAAATGCAAGGTACTGGGCTGAGAAAGCTCTGTATTCAATAGTGATCTGTTCTCTGGGCATAAGGAGGGAATTGAGCTGACTAGCACCTGCCACCAAGTCTTGCTCCAAACAGCTGATCAACGAGGGGTTGTTGAATAATTACGTGAATAATTAGATGGTTAATACTTAGATGAATGTGCTGGAAAATGTAGCAGTTTATTTTCTTTAAACTCTCTCTTTGGAGATAAATGTAATTTTTTTCCCCATTTGTTTCCCTTCCAGTATTTCATTCTGATGTTTATAGTATACGGCTTTGAAGTGGCGTCTTGTATCACAGCGGCGACACAACGAGACTTCGTGAGTACAATCGCAAAAAGCACAGAGCGAAAATGATCACAGGAGTCGTCATTATCATCATAACAATACAATAGCTGACATGTATTAAGCCCTTACTCTGTACCAGGCACTCTAATATGTGCATTAATATTAATTATACAAGTTTCCTTAATCCTCAGAATAACTCTTTGAAATAGGTATTATCACAATGGTCACTTTTTAGATAAAGAAATGAGACTTAAAAAGGCAAAGTAACTTGTCCAAGGTTACACAGCTGTAAGGGAAAGAGAAGAATCTTGAGTCCAGGCAGAGTAACTCCCAGGCCCAAGTTTATACGGCTGTGCTCTGCCCACTCTGCCCTCCCACAGGATGGCCAATAACCCACCACATCTAAGACTTCCTCTCAGTTCAGCATCTTGCCTTCTCTCTTGTTCTCCATTTCCTAGCCTAAGCCGCTCTAAAATGCCTGCTCACCCTGGTCTCACTGGGATTTCTTTGAAGATGGGGGTGAGGGGTGTCTTCTCCCTTCATGGGGACTTCAGCCTTCCAGAGCAGCCTCACCCCCGCCCCACCGCTTCTCAGTGCCTCTGCAAACAGTTTTACTCCAGGAGACACTGTTCAGTGCCCCTAGCAACAGGCTGAGCAAATCATTTTCTTCCTTGGGGATGAGTGTGCTAACTCTCCTTTTTTTGTCTCCTCCCTCCATAGTTCACACCCAACCTCTTCCTGAAACAGATGCTGGAGAGGTACCAAAACAACAGCCCTCCAAACAATGATGACCAATGGAAGAATAACGGAGTCACCAAGACCTGGGACAGACTCATGCTCCAGGTAATGCCGGCAGTCTTGGGGAGATAGCATTCTGTACCTAAACCAGTATCCGGGAGTGAGGTATGGTGGGGAGTGAAGCCAAAGAGTGGGGATCACAGCCTCTAGGGCGGTCTCGTTCAAAAAGAGACTGGACTGGGCGCCTGCGTGGCTCAGTCGGTTGTGTCTTGACTCTTGATTTCAGCTCCAGTCATGATCTCAAGGTCATGAGGTAGAGCCCTGCATCAGGCTGGGCATGGAGCCTGCTTAAGAGTCTCTCTCTCCCTCTCCCTCTGTCCCACCCCTCCTGCTCACACAGACTTGCTCTCTCTCTCTCTCTCAAAAAAAAAAAAAAAAAAAAAGGAGAAAAGAACAAAAGAGACAGGACATAGGCAAGTTCATTTATTCTTCCTGTCTATTCCTCTTGTGTGTACATCACTCAGGGGGACCCCTAGATCTTTTATTTTCGAGCCATTATGTTGATTAACTTCCATTTAGGGATAATGACATTGTTAAGAAATTTAGATAAATCACACACACTGCCTCTTAGAACTCAAGCATCACTTACACTGAAAGAATGAGTTTGCTTCCTCTGCATCACAGAGAACTCAAGTGGCAATTATTGCCTATTTTGCTTCTTTATTACTGAAGGGCTAGTGCTGCCAAGAACCATGGGCTATGACTTGACTTGATTGCCCACTTTTCTATAACTGGCCATCATACCTTATATGCAAATTTACCTTAAATATCATCAAAAATCCAAGCCTTTCAGACTATCCACTGTTACCCTTACATTGCCTTATGTATGTAAATGTCTATCCCTACATAAGCCCGAATCTGACCCAACTCTCACACTGCCCCCTGCCTCCCCTCCCCCTCCCCTGGCACACAGCACATCATCAGCAAACTCCCTTATAGGCTTTGCCCCCTCTTTGATGTCTCTTTACCCTCAATCCTCTATCCCTTCCTACATTTATCTGAATATTCCCATTCCAGTCATTCTTTTTACCCCATGAGGACCTCTGATTCACTGGCACTTTTTTACTTTCTCTCACTCTTCTGACTATAGGTCATGTACTTTTCCCACTCTGCTAGCAAGAACTAAGCTCTTCAAATGAAAATGCAAATGCCTACACATCTGAAAAATCTTCTAACTTTTAAAAACCCAGTCTGAACTTAACCATTTTTTTCCCAAAAAAAGCCCAGATCTAAATACAGGATAATTATTTTTCTTAGCAAGATATTTTCCATAATCCAGTGGCAAAATAGGATATGCTTTAAAGACAGCTGATTTGGAGTGCCTGGGTGGCTCGGTTGGTTAAGTGTTTGTCTTTAGCTCAGGTCATGATCCCAGGGTCTTGGGATTGAGCCCCGTGTTGGGCTCCCTCCTCAGTGGGGAGTCTGCTTCTCCCTCTGCCCCCACCCTGCTTGTGCCCTCTTTCTCTCTTGCTCTCAAATAAATAAATAAATAAAATAAAATAAAAATAAAGACAGTTGATTTACCATCAACTTTATTTGAAAGTAATTCATTCTGAAAGTTGAGAGGGGTCTGTCATTTTAACTTCTTCCCTTGAAACATTTTAGCAGAATTTCTACAAAGGAAGGATAGTGGTATGAAGTATGTTTTACCCTCTCTCCTCAACTGTATCCAGAGGGTGAGGATATTAGCTATGTGTTGCTTGCTCTTCCTCTCCTATGTAGAGGCGTAGCTGTGTGCCACCAGGTTTGGGTCATTTTTTTCCAGTTTATTTCCTCCCATTATAAAAGTAATACACAACTACTCTAGAAAATGTGAAAAGTACAGAAATGTAAAACAAGAAGAATTACTCATCACTTCTTCACCGCTAAAAATTTTAATTTTCTGACTCTCAATTTGCTCATTTGTCATATGAGAATAATCATACCTCCCTCCCATTGCTGTATCAAGATATTAGTATTAATGATAATCAAGGGTTTGCTATGAGTCAGGCACTGTACTAGACAGGTCAGGCACATTAGTTAATTTAATCCTCACAGGAATTCTGAGGACCACAGACTGTGTGAAGGAAACAAGGCCATGTTTTACAGTGAAGGAAAATGAGGCACAGTAGGGAGTTGAACCCCTCAGAGGTTACAGAGCTCATTAGTGGCTGGCAGAGTAACAAATGTTGAAGTATTTTGTAGGCTCTAAAACATAGGTTAGTGATACCCTCAGCTCTTGTTTGGGGAATTCTAGTAAGTGTAAGATACGGTACACTTTCCATATCTTCTTTCACCATAAAATCTCAGTGGCTACATTGATGTTCTAGCAAGGAGCATGGAAGAGAATTTTGTCTCTGTCCTCTGCTGACAGGACCACTGCTGTGGTGTAAATGGTCCATCAGACTGGCAGAAATATACGTCTGCCTTCCGGACCGTGAATAACGATGCCGACTATCCCTGGCCTCGTCAGTGCTGTGTGATGACCAATCTTAAAGAACCTCTCAACCTGGAGGCCTGCAAACTAGGGGTGCCTGGTTACTACCACCAGCAGGTGAGTCCTCCCCGCCCGACACCTGCCAGAACCGTGTTCTGTTCTTTATGAGGGAAATACTGGTTAACTATAGGTAAGGTCTCTCATGAAGAACTCTGCATCCTTCTTCCTAAACCTCATGTCAACTCTTTCTTTCTCGGTCAGTAAAATGCGGATGCTAATCTAGGGCTGTTCTGGGGAAAATCGACATTGTAATAAAATTAACAGAACCTGAGAATTGCGATAGCAAAGTCCAACTTTGTTTAAATGCAGACTATTTGTACAGGAGAATATAGACTTGATATTTCAGACACGATTTCCATTAAACAAAGATTTGTTCTATTTTTGCAAAATGTAAATCGGAAGGGGTGTATACAAAAAGAATGTTCTTCTAGTGCCAAAGCAATGGCAATGGCTGATGGTAAATGGAGTAATTGTACAACTGCCTTCATTATTCAGTGGCAATATAGGATAGTCTTAATTGAATATGAAGTCGATGATTTGGGTAGAAGGCAGTTTATATACAGATGGTTTTTGAGACAGTGTTTCCAGCCTGATGAGAACGATATAATGATCCTGAAAACTAACATGTATTGAGTACTTACTTAAGGCAGATGCCACTCCAAGTGCCATAACATATATTAACTCATTTAAGGCTCAAATGTAGGTGCCAGTGTGATTCTTATTTTATGGACGAGGAACTGAGACATGGAGATATAAGTACCTTGCCCAAGGTCACTCGGCTAGTAAATGGTTGAGTCAGAATTCAAACCCAAGCCATCTGGCTCTGGAGCCCAGACTGTAAGCCAAGAAAGAACTTGGAAATAGTCCCAAAAAGCCTGAGGAGAATTCTCCTATACTTGTAGTCAGCCTCCGAAATACTTACACTGCTTTGCGAGGTACCACTTTGAGGGAAGCTGGTTGTGTGCCAGTTCATCAAATATTGAGAAACATCAGGCTCCTTAGTCCTGGAGTAAACAATACAGAGCGCGCTTTCAGAGTGAAGGTCACCGAACAGCTGAAGATCGTGCCATCGCCGGGAGGGTGCCTGGACGAGGATCGGTTGCATTCATCCAGAAAAGGGCATGGGAGCGGTGCGGATTCTTCTGCAGAGTCCGTCAAAGCAACCCTATCTAGCTTTTCAGCGAGGCCGACCGGTGTCATTTCAATCGCTTACGTTCAGAACGCTCTAACAATTAAACGTACTCCTTCTAATCACAACACGCAGCCTAATGATCACTCTCGGGAGTAATACATGCTTTCAGTATTTCAACCTTGGCCCGGACCCACACAAACGTATCTTGATTGGATTGCATTGCATATAAACTGGATCGTCTCTGTGAAAGGGACAGAATAGGGTATTTGCCCTCAGATAATCAGGTGATCTCCCTAGGACAGGTGATGTTTCCAGCAGCGAGGGACCTCCCCATGAGTTTTGACAACCCTTCCCACCCCCTCCCTTGAGGTTTCTTGGCCTCACCTGTCCGTAACCTTTCTACCTCCTCTACCCACCAGCTACAGCACAACTACAAACTTACCATCACGCAACCCTACTCCCCTACCCGAGTCCTGCACCTGAAATTCCTCTCTCTGTCCCCAGCTCCCCGTGCTCCTCCTCTTCGATCTCACTCATTCTTCACCCTCAACATACTCTTACCTACTCGTCCTTTCCACTTCTCCCTCTCCCTGTGCCCCAGATTCCCACACACCACCCTTCTTTTTGAGTTACAGGTCCTGCTACTTCTCCTATAGCAATCCCTTCCCACCAAGTTAAATACGTCGCCCAGTACTTCCTATCCTTTACTGCTACTATTGCAGTTGACGCCTGGATCCATATTGTAGGTATTTGCTCACAAGTCCATTTTTTCTGTGTCTCCTCGAGGACTGTACACTACTCACTTCTGCGTCTCAGTTCTTCACATACTGCTGGCCCAATGCAGGCACTGGGAAATGTTTGGGGGGTGGGTGATGGAAGAGGGGAATGACTCTCTTTTTCATATCCACATTGTAGTTTTCAAAATGCACATTGTATAAATGAAGGCTAACAAAATTAGGGAAGTCCTCATAGGTGTGGGGAAAACAGAAACTCACCAGAATTGCCCATAGCATGTCAGATGCAGATATCCTTACTTGGGTCCATCTGCCCCAGAAATGCTATGTGCAAATTCTGATCGTTGTACCTCAGGAACCTTATCACAGAACTAAAGAAGATCAAGGGAAGCACCATTACAATGATTAAAAAAAAAAAAAAGCACCATGCGAAGGAACTAAATTAGAAGAGGTGAAAAAACTGGGGCTTTTGTCTGTAAGTTCCATAAGAACAATACCCATGTCTGTCTTGTCACCGCTGAATGCCCAGCCCAGCGTCTGGCACCTGACATAAGTGGGTTCTATGGGTACATATTAGGACAAACGACCCCTCCCAGGGTTGTCAGGAGGACCCGTGAGTAATGGATATAGGAGGGCTTGTGAGCTACGGTGTCACAGATGCTCCTGCTGGAATCAGCTCATTCTATCAATGTTTATTAGGTGCCTACTATGTGCCAGGTACTCGTGCTGGGTTCTAGAGATTCAGCAATGAGCACAATGAGATCCCTGCCCTCACACTTGTACTGTAGTGTGGGAGAGAGACACCAAACAAGTTACCAAACAAATACATGATAAATTCCAGGTAGTGATAAATGCCATGAGTGGAAGTAAAGTGGGGCAAGTATACAGGAATGACGGGGAAAGAGTGTTTTTCTCTATGGTGGTCAAGAAAGACTTCGTTGGGATAACACTTGCACAGAGTTCTGAATCAAATGAGGATATGAGACGCTCACTTAAAAAAGACTGGGGAAGAGAGTTCTAAGTAAAGGAAGCAGCAGGTGCAAAGCCCTAAGTAGGAGCGGTCTTAGCTTTTTAGAGGAACACCAAGGACATCCGCATGGCAAGGCCAGAATGAGAGAAGGAAGAGTAGAAGGCGAGGATGATTTAGATTTTGTAGGGCTTGAATCTCTATGGAAGGATCCCTCCTTAGGAAAAAAAAATTAGGTACAGGGCCTTGAATTGGTCTTGGTAAGTAAGCAGCCCTGAAGCTTAAGCTCATTAGCTTTACAGGGAAACAGCCTCTGGGAGAGGATGCCAGGCTCAGAGGGAGAGGCAGAGCCTCGTCAGACAGGGCTGCTGGGAGGACTCAGAATTTCATTTTAAGAGTGGGGGAAAGCCATTTGTTTTGAGCAGGGATTTGAAGTGATCTGATTTATGTTTTACAAGCATCCCTCTGGCACTGTATAAAGCTAAGGAGGGTGCCGACAGCAGACTCGGGCCCCAGGGAGACAAAGTTAAGAGGAGGTTGTAGTAATTCTGGAGTGAGACCATTGTGGACCAAGGCGGTAGCAGGAAGCAATACGTGTTTGCATTTGAGATATATTGTTAAAGTAGACCCAAAAGGTCTTGCTTAAGTATATGATGTTGGATAAGGAACAGTTAGAGATAATGGACAGGAACAGTTAGAGATAATTCCAAAAGTTTTACTTGAGCGCGTAGGTGAACAGAGATGCCTGTAACGTAGATAGAGAAGGGTAAATGGGGGGACATAAAGGCTTAGCAAAGTCAGGGCGCGTAAGTGGGTTAACAAGGGCCTGGAGCAGGGCCAGAAAGATGGAACCTCAAGTGGTCGCCTGGGCAGGGCCTCGCCAAAAGGTCAGCCTTTTGAGGACATTTCCCTCCGGACCTCAGTGGTCCATGGAACCACCTGGCTGCCGCATTGCTTAGACTTCCCCAGGGTGTCAGCACAGGTCCCCCAGAGGGCAGCTCTAACCCCACGCATGTGCGTCACCCCAGCACTTCGCATGGCGACTGGGACAGAGTGTGCCGCATGTAAAAGCTCGCTGGATTACGGCATGCATGCTTGCTTTGATTAATCAAAAATGAATCGCTTGCACGCACACTGTGGCTTTTCAATGTCTTACTAGAATCCAATAAAGAAATGTTGAAATATGATAGCAAATGAGAATTCAGACAGCATGAAATAGGAGTTCCTTTAATGGTTTAAAAAAAAAAACCCTTTGATTTTCATAGATCAGAAGCACTTTTAAGAACAAACAAAAGGTAACTCTGCTCTCAAAAAAAATCAAAAAAATCTGTAGGGAGAGAAAAAATACTCAAATTTTATTAAGAATACTTTATATTGTACTTTATACTACAATTTAAAAAAAAGAATACATTGCCCACGTATTCAGTATGAAAAAACATTAGCCTAAAACAGCAGCACCTTTGTTAGCCTGAGTGATAAAGACACAAAAGAACGTGATATGAAGTAGTTATTGAACAGGACTGTTTCTATTCCCTCAGCACAGCCCATCAACAGCCGGCTGTCCACGGGGACGTGGAAAGAGCCTGGTTATGTAAACTAGACTTTGGAATAGTACTGACCTGGGTAGAAATCTGCTCTCCTGCCCACCCCTTACATCTTTTTCTCTGGTTCCTCTCACACCCACGTGGGATCACCTGTCTCTCCAGGGATGCTATGAACTCATCTCTGGACCGATGAACCGACACGCCTGGGGGGTGGCCTGGTTTGGATTCGCCATTCTCTGCTGGACTGTGAGTATTTCCCTGCCCATGCGAAGGAGAGAACTTGAGATTGCCCCTGGTTAACCCAACCACACTAGCAGTCTGGAAACAAAACCTCAGACCTGAGGGCTGGGCAGGAAGCTGTTGGCATCAGGCCAAGGACCGTGGATTCCGTTGGTGGGCAGGGTGTTCATATCCCCCCAGGAGAAGGGATGTGCCCTACTCGCCACATCCACCCGCTGACGGGAAAGCACTTGCTTGCTACCCCTGCTCTCCAGATCTCATTAGTTTATTATAGATACCGAAGATCGCTCAGTGGTTAGAGACCACTTCCTAGGGAAGCTTGGGGAAAAGAAAATATGCCTGGGCCCCAGCCTCTGAGATTCTGATCCAGCAGATCCAGGCGCAGGACCCAGACGTTAAAAAGCATTTCCTTTTTTCCATATGATTCTAATTTGCTGTCAGGATGAAGAGCCATCACATTTGGGAAGCAGTTCTAAACTTTTGCTTTCAGAACCCTTTTACACTCTCAACAATTATTGAGGACTCCAACAAGCTTTTATTTATGGGGACTATATCTATTTATATTTACCCTAATGGAAATTAACTCAGAATTTTAAAAAATACTTATTAATTCATTTGAAATAACAATAATAAACTAATTACATGTTAGCATTAACAATATATTTTTGTGGAAAAAAGTGACTATTTTCCAAAACAAAAAATAGAAAAGCAGCATTGTTTTACATTTTTAAAAGTATCTTCAGTGTCTGGTTTTAATAGAAGACAGCTGGGTCCTCATATTTGCTTCTTCACTTAATCTGTTATGGTACGTTGCTTAGGCTGAAGGATTTGAAGAAAATCCACCCTCACACTGATAGGTAGTTGAAAAAAACTAGAATGTTTTGATAGCCTTATCCAAGGGTAATTGTGAATATTCTTCTTCGGTACTACACAAAACTTGACAACTAGCAGTTTCTTAAAGGTTAGTTGCAATGTGGAATCTAAAACTATGTCAACAAACTTTTCAGACTCTATTGTATTAAAATACATTCACATTGGTTTGTCTTACAATTTGCAGAAATCTTTTACCCATTCATGATTCTATAACATCATGCATTGGTCATTTGGGAAAATATTGGTTCACTATGTTATGCTGATCTTCCAAACGTTGGCTGAATTCTTTACCCAATACCAAGAAATCACATTCGTTGCTATTGCCACATTGGAAAGGCCCTTAATCATGGGGATGCTATCAACCCATCAGGACAGAAACAAGTTGCCTGATTTTTGCTTGAGTGCCCAAATGGATCACTGGCAACAAATATTGTCAGTTGTTTTCCTTGGAAGTAGCAGACTCACTTTGTAAATTTTTGAGACAGTGTCTGCCAAACATCCCATCTGAATAACTGTAGCTTGTCTGTTAGTCATTTTTTCAAGTAAAAATCATGTTTCATGAAAAAATGGCTATTTCGGGGGCGCCTGGATCACTCACTCGTTAAGCGTCTGCCTTTGGCTCAGGTGCTGACCCCCGGGTCCTGGGAGTGAGCCCCATGTCGGGCTCCCTGCTCAGCCCTTTCCCTCTGCCCCTCTTCTGCCTCTCCCAGCTGGTGCTCTCACTCTCAAATAATAAATAAAATCTTAAAAAAAAAAAAAAAAGGCTTGGGGCACCTGGGTGGCTCAACTGGTTGGGCGACTGCCTTCGGCTCAGGTCATGATCTGGAGTCTGCTTCTCCCTCTGACCCTTCCCCCCTCATGCTCTCTCTCTCAAATACATAAAATTAAAATCTTAAAAAAAAATGGCTAGTTCAGGATACAACTCAAACAATCACACAAGTGCTTTTCCTTAAGACAACCCTCAGATCTCAGCTTTCAACAAAACTGCTTTATGCATACTTTCCGTTGCAAGAATATTAAAAAGATGTATATTCAGGGGCACCTGGGTGGCTCAGTTGGTTAAGTGTCCGACTCTTGATTTCCACTCAGCTCACGTGATCTTACGGTCGTGAGATCAAGCCCCATGTTGGGTTCCCCTGCCCTCTTCCTTCCCCCTCCCCCGTGCATGAGCACATGTGCGCTGTCTCTCAAATCTTTTTTAAAAAAGATTTTATTTATTTATTTGAGAGAAAGAATGAGAGAGCAGAATGGAGGAGGGGGCAGAGGGAGAAGCAGACTCCCTGCTGAGCAGGGAGCCCCACCCAGGGCTGACCTCCAGGACCCCAGGATCATGACCTGAGCCAAAGGTAGATACTTAACTGACGGAGCCACCCAGGCGCCCCAATAAATAAATCTTAAAAAAAAAAAAAGATGTATATTCAAAGGTGAACATTTAATAAAATTAGTAATTCTTACTGCTTCATCAAAAACAATCTCAAAATTCTAAAACTCCAAATCTCTTAAGGTGCCTTTTCTCTTGCTGCACGTACATAGCAGTGAAGAATACACAGACTACTACCACTGTTTAGTGCCTCTACCTCGAATCCTGCTAAGTTGCCCGCAGTTTTACCTTCCCCTGCTTTTGCACCATCAGTACAAATGTGGAAAACAGGGAAAAGGGCAAATAAAGTCTTAATATTGTTATGCAAATGGTCTTGACATCCGGCACACCCCCAAGGGTCCCTTGGGTGTTGGTGCACCACACTTGAGGAAATGCTGGGTTCAGCGTGAGCAGCTCAGTGAGGCAGGCAGGAAGGGAAAGTGAAGTCCTTTGAGAGCTCTTCTGTGGTTCCTCACCCACCCTCAGGAAGTCCTGCAACACCCCCCACACACCTCCGTCATGTCACCGTCACTCCGCTACGATGTATTTGTCTCTGTCAAAAGCCTGAGAACCAGCTGCCCTCTGTATCCCCAGGGCTTAGCAGTGCACGTAGCTGGTGCTTGATAGTTTGTTGAATCAATGGAAAATGGTAACAGTGAAGTTTCTATCCGTGCCATGCTAGCAGGAACTGTGGGATAATGTTTAAAGGCTCTTAAACTCCAGACCAGTTGAAACACTTGACATTTCCACAAGCATTGAATGGACTCTGAATCTAGTAAAGTCTCCTTGAAATTCAAAAGAGGGAAGCAAAAGGAACTAAATGTATTGAGGGCCTGCTATGGACAAGGCATCATGTCCAATACTTTTAGCATTAAATCCCCACAACAGTAGCTAGGTAGGGAGCCAGTCTCCTAGGGTAAGTTCCTTACCTTCTTTGTGCCTTGGTCTCTTCATAGGGCTCTGGAAACATTCAGTGGACTTGTACGTGTAGCACTCAGAACAGTGTCTGATGTATAGTAAGTTGTCAATAAACATCAGACATTAGTGATCATAGTATTTCTTTCTCATTCCGTCGTCTAACTCAGGGGGCGGATGGAGAATATTATCATTACTTTCCAGATGCAGGGAGTGAGTGGCAGCTCACTCAGAACAGAGATATTCTAAGCCCTCGCCCACGTCAAATACCTTGAGTTCTGTGGCATTCTTCAGGGGCAGCTGTTCCAGGTCACAGGCATTTTTGGGAAAAGAGGGGGTTTGTGGGAGGAGAGTTTCAATAGCAGAAAGCAAGAAACTCGTACCTCCAAATGGTACATACAAGAAATAAGAATCCACTGGAAGGTCATTAGCCTGCTGGGAAGAGGAAAGAATTTCCCCAGCGGGCTAGTTTAGCACAGATGTGAGGGGAGAAACCCCAGCAGACAGGGAAGTCTAGGGCAGATTGGGGCAAGAAAGTGGGGAATGGAGAAGCTATCACTGACTGGCAGCTTAATTACCTCTGCCCCAGGAAGTTTCTTAAGGTGAGATTACTCTTAAAAAATCAGCATCATCTAAGCCTGAGTGAACCTAACATCCTTTTTTCCCCAAGTATGAATTGTTTCTAAAACAATTCCTTATTTTCGTGTGTTTTTTTCCCTTTGTATTCTAGTTTTGGGTTCTCCTGGGTACCATGTTCTACTGGAGCAGAATTGAATATTAAGAACAAAGTGTCACCACCCCACCACCTTCCTCCAGTGACTCTGGACCCGGTGCTGCAAGTGAGCTCTCCTAGGACAGCCCACATCTGCGCCCCGAGGGGGCCCTGTGCCTTCGTGCTCACACTGCCGAGTCAGTTGGTGCGGTGTTCCCCTGGGCTCTCAGACTCTCAAAATTCTCACTAGTGTTTTCAGCCTGGTCTAGGGTTCTGCAACATTTTTATAGACGTTAGGAAAGGGAGACTTTAGAAAGTCAATAACTACTTCCATCCCTGCTTACTTTTAATTTGGGGGCATAAAAACACTCGCAAGAACCAGTGTTATCACAGCAAAGCCAAGTCCGTATTTGGACAGCAAGGTTGCGTGTATTTCTCACTACTTTCTAAGAGAGACTTGCAACAGCTTTCATTCTTCTCAGCCTTGCTCAAGCCAGAGAACTAAGGAAAAGGTTGCTGAGAGAGATCTTTGGCCTTTGTTCTATGGTGGCTCCCATCTATACAGACTCAAGTGATTCCCTTAATGCCCCCTTAGGACCCTTTTATTCTCCAGGATGATGCCCAAACTTGAGCTAATAGTGGTTGAAACTTCTTCTCAGACATGGCAGCGTGACATGTGGGTATTAAGCTCAGTTCTCCCATTAATTAAAAGTATGTGGACTTTTGGGGACAAAGTAGGGGCCTGTCATGTATTTACGAGTCTCAAACGGAAACACCTTTCAAACAGGAGAGAAGCAAGCTGGATATTAGATATGTGACTTATGGTCATTTCTGCTACTGTCAAATTATTTCTCTTCTGAACTGTTTCCTTGGTGGTCCTGAAAGAAATTCTTACAATTCAATATTTGTCTAGTCTTATAAATAAAAAGGGCTTTTAAATATGTTCCTTTTCTTATGTTTTTACCAGTGGCATAACTGGTCACATACAAGGGTAACAAAATGAGTGTTCCAACAGAAGAGCCTTTTAGGCTCATGGGAATCAACACTTAGGAGATGGAAAACGCAATCGGGTGAGGTTTCCTGCCGATGCCCTGCAACCTTGCTGTACGGTTAGATGGTTGAAACTTTTCACTCCTGCTGCACTTGGCCCAGTAGTGGGGATGCTAGCTCCGGCTCCTCAATCCTTTTCCTCCTGCAACGGAAGCATCCCGAACTTCCAACTGTGAACTATGGCCCCCTATGAAGGAAATGGATGTTTTCTTCAGGTCCTACTCACAGCCAACTCAGTCACAAGGAGTGCGCCGATCCCACACCCTGGTGTTCGGTGACTTAGGTTGAGCCCCGGGGTAGGGAGGGACAAGAGAGGAGTGCCATGCACCTGCTGGAAAAGCTGGGACAGCAGCCTGATCCCTAATTCCCAGGATAGGGGGCCACAGGCTCCTGTCCTGACTCCCAACCGGCTTGCCCCTCCCCTGCCTCACTTGTCTCTCCAGGAGAGTGCTTCGGGTGTCAGGATAAAGGACACCTGCACTAGCTGAGAAACTTCTCTCCATGGTCTTTGAGAAGAGAGAAAGAGACAGATTACTCTGGGCCAAGCTTTGAAATGCCTCCCATGTGTTCTGATGCCTTTTTCTTCCACTGCTAACTAGGTTTTCCAGTGCCTCACGCTCTGTGCTGGCTGAGCGAAGTCTGCCCCAAATCCACTCCTACCTCCCCTCTAGGGCTTTGTGCATGCTCCAAAACTCTGCCTACCCACAAAATTCCATTCTCCTTGTGATTGGATCTCAGCTAGGTTAAAGGAAAGGCTTTGTGCAGACTAATTCATACTAAGGGGTGAGTGACAACTAGTTTCCACTCTCTTAATCTTCTCTGTGGATTTTTCACTGATAACTGGAAATTGATCTCTGGTTAGTGGAATCCAAGGCAGCAGTGGGAGCAGGAAGAGCTATCATGGGGGTAAGATGGTCCTCCTGCTGCTCTCTAAATCTTACCTCCTGCCTTCTCTACCAAGAAGTACCTTGAAAGAACACAGGCCTTTAGTCAATGCCCCTTGTCCCCTCTCCAGCTAGATTCCTAGTGGAGCCTCAGCCTCATTTTCGGAGAAGGTGCAAATTCCACTGTAAATGTAGACAGGTTTTTGTTACCCCCAAACCAAATAAGGCCCTGAACTCACGTATCCACTATGTCCAGGCCACCAACACTTGGGGAGGACATACCTTTCAGCTGAGACAAACCCAGGCCCGAGGACTCCTCTGCAGAGAGTCCAGCCATTCAGGACTCCTGTGCGTTCTGTGCCAGGGGTCGTCAGTCTAACTTCAGAGCAATTTCCGCTCTGCCTGGTTCCTGCTTCCATCCCTCTCCGCCTTCCATATAAGCCCAGCCTTCCCCTTCTTCCTTCTGGCTTCTGGGACTGGAAGTGGGGCTCATAATGGGACTCAAACCACCATTCAGGGTGAGAGCCAGGTCCAGCCTCACCAAAGCCACCTCCAGCCCCGCTAGACCAGGGGCGCCTGGCTCTGGGAAGCTGGCAGGTTGCTGGGCTCGAGATCCACCCAGACAAAAGCATCTTGGAGAAAATGCCACTTCTCCAACAGACCATGGCCTGCTTATCAGGTACACAAAGAACAATTACGACCTGACACCAGAAAGGGGTCAGGCTGACTCTGGGGTAGGTTTTACTTGTTTGCAATGCCAGATGGGTCATCACGGTCTCTTGGTTAGCTGATTCCTCCAGGTTGCCACTCAGGCTCCTGGTGGGCTGTGTACAGGGAATGTTAAGAAGCCTACTGCTCAGGGCACCTGGGTGGCTAAGTTAGGCAACGGGCTCTTGGTTTCAGCTTGGGTGGTGATCTTGGGGTCTTGGGATTGAGCCCCCTCTGGGCTCAGCTGGGGAGGAGGAGTCTGCTTGGGATTCTCTCCCTCCCCACCCCTAAAAATAAATATATAAATCTTAAGAAAGAAAGAAAGAAAGAAAGAAAGAAAGAAAGAAAGAAAGAAAGAAAGAAAGAAAGAAAGAAAGGGAAAAGAAAGAAAGGCCTAATACTCAGGTTTGTAAGCCCTGTAACTTTTTTTCCCACATGAGCTGGAATAAACAGAAACCGTTCTGAATCTAAACAGCACATCAGGTACTTCCTGGCTATTGATGAAGAAGAGAAAGAACAAATAATAGTCATGTGAGTTTGAAAAGCCAATCTCCTCTCAAACCTCCACCCCACCCCCACCCCCCCCATCCCTGACAAGCCGGCTGAGGAACTGGAAACTCAGCTGTTTTCTTCTCTCTATTGAATGAACAAGTGTCTCTCCCTCTGTAGCTACTATTTCCTTTCCTTTGTCTTTTCTGCTTCACCACACCCAGATCCTTATCACCTTCTATGCAGGAGGCTGAATCAAAAAAGAAACCCAGAGGGGCGCCTGGGTGGCACAGCGGTTGAGCGCCTGCCTTCGGCTCAGGGCGTGATCCCGGCGTTATGGGATCGAGCCCCACATCAGGCTCCTCCGCTATGAGCCTGCTTCTTCCTCTCCCACTCCCCCTGCTTGTGCTCCCTCTCTCGCTGGCTGTCTCTCTCTCTGTCGAATGAATAAATAAATAAAATCTTTAAAAAAAAAAAAAGAAAGAAAGAAAAGAAACCCAGAGAAGGCTAGTCATAAGCTACTGAGTTTGCTTTCATGTGTGACATTTTTAAAAGGCTTGAGTGGCCCGTCTAATGAGATGAACAAACATCTTGGGGAAAGGCAGCATTGCTGAGAAAGGCATAGTTCCCAGACCTTCCTCCAAGCAGCGCTCCCCACAGTCCCCAGCCAACTCTCAACACACAGACACACTCACACACACACACAGATACACACACACACACACACACACACACACACACACACACAGCTCTGACAGAGACAAATAGCCAAATCCTGGGGTAAAAGAGAAAGGGTGCCATCCTGTCCTACTTTCCAGTGGCCTCTACCCCAAAAAAGAAAACAAGGGCAGCCCCTGAGATTCAGAAACTAGGCTGCACTCACACCTAGGCCGTTAGATGTAAACAATCTCACAGAATACCGACCTCAGGTAAGGTCACACAAAATGAGGCAAAGTCAGCCCACTTCCTAATTTGGTCCAAGCACAGATACGAGGTCACGGGCCACCTGCAAAATACCAAACATACCCTCCTCTGGCTAAAAAAAGTGACTGCTACAAGTTTACCACTTACAGCTCTATTCTCCTGCTAGTCCCGATGAATAAAATGTATTCACACTCATAGAACTGTCCCTGGTTTCTGGCAATGCCCAGTGCAGAGCACACCGTGCTTGCTTAGGCCCTCCCCAAATGACCCAACTGAAACCCAAATGCTAGAATAGGTTCTAACTCCCTTTTCCTAAGACACCTCATGATTCCCTACGGCGTGTTCTCCCTCACTGGGAGTCATAAGCCCAACTTATTTAACTGCAGATGTGTTCCTGGGGGGTCTTTGAAGGGCACAGCCCCTCTCCAGATAACTGCCCATCCCTATTTCCACTCTTGGTGCATTTGTTGGTATTAGAGAGAGACTTGAATTCAAGACTTATCTCTTCCTCTTACCAACGTCGGTAAGTTACTTGAATCCGTTTCTTCTTTGCAGTACATACATGCCTACGGGGCTGTTGGAAAGTTAAAATACAAAAACACATACGCACCCAGGTAACTTGGCTAATGCAGAGCAGGCATTCAATGATTGTTATGACACACCCTTCCCCAACCTCTCTCTCAGGGCCCGAAATCACACACACACACACACACACACACACACACGGTTCAATTTTGAGTCTTCAGCTTCAACAGCCACCAGTGGAACCATGGAGCCTTTGTACAGTTCTGCTCCCTGGGGTGGGACCTCTCAGCCACTCCTGCGTGAATACCTCCGAGACCTATCGGATGCTCTCAGCAGGTGTGACGTCTTCAGCGTATTTAACACCAGTGAACTATCTCAGGTAGGAAGGGATAGACTTAAAGTTTGGAATGTGATTGGCAAAAGTACTGACGAAATCTATCTGAATATGCTCCGTCTAGGAGGCTGTGTTGTCGCACAGGAACTGTATCTACGTACAAAACCTGGAGAAAATGGAGGTTTGGAGTCTAGCACAAAACATCTTTTCTCTCTCCCGAGAGCCCATCCGCAGAGCATTTGGGGCCCCTCAGGACACCCCAATAGTGGCCTGAGTGAAAGTGAGGGGGCTGAGGGCAGAAAAATGAGGGAGGGAGTCTGGAAAAAAGTTCTGAGACTGGATGAGAATGGAACATACTCTTTAGATCCCAGAAGATACCAAACTTCTCTAGGAGCTAGGACAGGGATATAGATTCAGGAAACCTACCTTTAAAAATAAATGAAGCCCCCCACCTCAAAAAACAAATAAATCAAAAATTAAAAAACAAGAGAAGCCACGATGATGGCAATATGATGTCATGGTCTTGAAGTCAGAAGACTTGAGTCTGTGCCCTGACTCTGCCATTCACTAGCTGTGAGATTTTTGGCAAGTCCCCCACAATTCAAAACCTCTACTTCCTCATCTACCCCACTAATCTCAAGAGTCAACAGGATCAATAAAGTGTGTGTAAAAACATCACAAACCATATAGTATGATAACACTGAGTGGCAGGGTGAGAAAAAATCCATAAAAACTGTGTAAAGTAACACGCTGTTCACGTATTTGTGATGTCCAAATAGACTGCACTCCTACAATCCTTGGCAATTACAGGAGGCCTGTCTACAGAGCTCAAAACGCTTGGCCTCTTTCTAGCAGTCGACAGTGAGAACACACAGGGCAAGAACTGGGGAAACTTCGTTCCTTTGAGGCCAAACTCCTCTGCCCAGCTGTGAAGGGAGGTAGGGGGACGAGAGCAATAAGCAAAGGTCTTAAAAAATTCTCTTCCACCCTGGAAAGTTTCACAACGAGTCACTGAAACAACTTGTGCATTATCTTGGTTGAAAGAATAACCTGAAGAACAGTAATTGGCACAGAGCAGGGGTTTCTAGAACATTCCCCCAAAACCGCAGATGCCTGTTAGTAGCTGAAAACGCACGGGGAATTTCCACATGGTAGGGGCTGTATTTTGTTTCCATTTACTAGGAAACTGAATTCTCAAATATGGATTCTCAAATTCCTTTGCACACAGTATTCTCTCCTTTTTCCCTCCCAACCACAACCAGGGACCCATAGCTCTAAACTGGGGATCCCTGGCATGGGCTGCTGGCAATCACAACAGTTCAGTCTGTATTTGATTATAATTAAGAGAATTTGCGGCAGAAAACTCAAGATTCTGCAGAAAAGAGAAGAGTGAGAGGGGAAAGCTGAAAACCATTATTTCTTTGCTAAATGAAATAAAACAAAACAAAACACACAGCTTTTATTTGTCCCTGCTGAGTTCAAGGTAAACCAGGCCAGCCTTGGTAAACCTGTCCTGTCTATAAAATGTATTTTCCTTTCAAATTCTCCTTCCCTACTTGGGAGGTGGCTGCTGCCTTTCTTGGGAGCGCCAAGCCCTCCTTCCTCTCCCTCGCCCTGTTTGGGGAGGACATTATTTACACTCATCGGCTGGCACTCATTCATGTTCAAGTTGAACAATTAAAGCGTCATATAGCAATGAAGGACTGGGAGAGCCCGGGGCACAGTGCCACAAAGCTTGCTGCAGAACGGCCACAGCTACATTATTGATGCGTCGGTTCACCCATGCAAACACAGTATTATTTCTGTATCCGAGCATCCATCTCTGAATATTTCTGTATTCCAGAAGCCACCTCCTATTGCCTTCCTGAGATTATCCTCCCACTTCCCTGCCCCCCACCCCAGGAAGCTCAGCAGTACTGGCCGCTTCTCTCCCAAGTCACTGCCACGGCCCCATCTTCCTCCCAAATCAAAGGTTTCGAGCCCTGGCCTTCACCCCTTCCTATCCTCTACCCAGCCAGGTGTGCCCGGGAGGCCAGCCCAGTGGCAGCCGGTACTGATGGGGGGAAAGGAGCAGGGATAAGAGGATGAAGAGAACAAAAGCATGATGGGGCCCAGGAAATGAAATGCAGACCTGCCACAGGCCTGGAGCTGGTTATACAAAGGGGCTGTGCACAGCAAGAACAGGAGAAAGGATCAGAAGGATAGAGAAAAGAGGGAGTGAGGGGGCTCAGTCCAATTTGTGTGTTTCTACACGACTGAGGTTAAGGATACTGACATGAACACATCTCCAGGCCTCAAACAACAGTTCAACACCAAGACGGAGCACCCAAAGCTTTTTGCATATTTTACTACAGAGGTACTTTCGATCTATAACTAGTTAATAGGTAATCTGTAAACTGCTAATTCATATCCTACATGTACAAAATCATTTTACAAAAATACTTTAAAAACTCGTAGATGAACGTGTCCTGCTGGGCTGTTCCCAGGGCGTGTATGGGGCAGGAGACGCCCGCCACAACGCTGGCCTCCCGCCAGCCATATGTGCCCAAGTTCACTGCATCTTGATTCTTCCCCTTTCTCCTCTCTTCTGTGGCCTTCTGCTCACCTGGGACCCAACTCTTCTCAGATGACCATGCAGGATAAATGAGTAAACAGATAGACTTCTTCGTACCTTTCTAACTCGAACGAGAACAATTCCAGTTCTCTGGAACATTCAGCAACCCTATTTCCTGTGGGCTTTTCCGATCCCATCACGGATCACTTCCAACTTAAATCTCCTTCAGTCCAAGTTTTCAAGTAGCCTTCATGTCATCCCTTGAGCAGTCCTTTCAGACTCAGCCCTTCAAGTATGTGTATTACAGTCCTGATAACCCCCAGGAGCAAACCAACCAAGAAAGCTGTCATCTTACAACTGTTCTACAGTCCGTACTACTCGGAGCTCTGCTAAGAAAATACAAAAAGGAAAAATTCAGCTCAGTAATTAGCTGCGACCAGTTCTTAATGTGTGCTACTAGGGAAAGGCTCTAGTCCAAAATTATTGCAATAAAATATTCAGTTCTTCTGAACGTCACCAAAAGATCCAGGGTCATGCACCAGACCAGAAATCCACTGTGATGTTGGTATACAAAGGATTATAATCCACAGAGAGTAATTTGTAAATACAACTAGTCAACCCATCTGTTCTCCAGACTCGTGATACCTGATGTAAGAGCTTCATCCTAAAGATAAAAAGAACAATGTGAATGGTAATGCAAGAATTTAACATATATTTCCGTTGCTTTTTGCCTTGCCCCCACATCTGACAGAAGCATCTTTGTAAATTATTGCATCTGCTGGGTTTCCTACTGCAAAAAGTTAACTTTCCCCATCTAAAGTCACGGACACCAATGATAGCATGTGGTCATGTGTCAGACCCCATGTTAAGATCCTAGGGACCAGTGATGAAAAGGGTCAATGCCCCCAGTCTACAGGACAGAACGACGCACGAGTAACACTGATACAACGTGATACGTGCCATCCCCTGCTAACAGGTCCTCGGCTAATCATCAGGGGATCTAGGAATCCTCCCATGTTGTTGTCTGTAGGCAGGAGGGTACACAGCTTTCCTGAGTCTCAAACAAAGTTAGAATATATGTAGAGGAGGATGAATGAAGCAGCACCTGACTTCATAAGGGAGTCTGGGGAGAGGCGCAGGGAAAGGACATACGACCGAGGCTTAGAAGAGGAGAAAGGTGAGGGAAAGGACATGCAGGCAGGGACACCGCCCTGTGCAAGTTGGAGAGACACGCAAAGTAGCAGGATGCATTTCAAGCAGCAGCCGCAGGTACATGGCTGGAGCCCCGGGATGTGGGGAGTGGAGCAGGTGGTGAACTGAACTGGTCTCTAGGAACTGTGGGTGAAAATACATTTTGGTTACAGTATCAATGTGGATAAGATCAGAAACACAATGTTGAACTAAATAAGCTCAGAGAAAAATAATACAGTACGATTTCACTTGTATAAAATTGGAAAGCATGTAAAACTAAACAATCTTTTGCACAGGGATGCACGCCTATGGGAAAGCAACAGCAACAACAAAGAAACCACAGAAATTATTCTCATTATCACAAGTATATGTCACAAAAATGCAGGAAAATGTGACCTCTTGGGGGGGGTGAGGAAATGGGATTGGGGAAGGTTACATGGGTAACAAACATAAATTGGGTAGGGACACTACCACTGCTCATGATATCAAGAATCTTCAGACTTTTCAAACAATTCGTAAGTATTCTTTTGTATCTATTCCATAATTATTATTCTTTTTTTAATTTAAAGTGAAAAATACACCCCTACGGACAAAGACTAGAAAGACACATGGAAAACAGAAGTTTTGTTAAAGTCACAGATTCTAACAAGAGGGCTAAAAGCCTTTTAATATCGTTTTAAAATGTAGATTCCAACAAAAAGGCTAAAAGCACTTTAATATGGTTTTAAAATTTAGAAGAAAAAATCAGAACAAAGAATTGTAGATTCTTCAACTATTGCCCCCCAAAGAGCTGGCTTATCTGCCAGGATTCTTTGGTGAAAGGGCCAATTCCTGGGACAAGAGAAGTACAGCGTGAGCCTAGAACAGCTCATCACACAGGAGCAAGGGAAGGGAGCTCTCAAAACTAGTGTAGTTATGTCAAAGGACCCGGGAGTCAGCTTGAAGAAGATGCCACGCACCAAAGATGAGACAAACTGAGCATTGAAGAGAATATTAACTACATTCCGCAGGATGCTGGGAAAAGCAACTCATCGTTTTGAAAAATGAAAAATCAGTACTGATTCTTTCCCTTTATTTTGCCTTTTCAATGACAACCATACCTTGGTGTACTCAAACACACGAAGAAGCCAAGTCCTTCTTTGCAGAAAAATCTATCTAATAAATGCAGAAGGCATGACAGAATATCAGAATTTTGCGATCCCGAATTGAATAATAAATTTATTCAATGAGCATCAGTGGCTGCTAAGCTCATTAGGTGCTGATGGGGAACCTGGATGGGGCTGACAACCTCTAAACCCAACGATCAATGCTAGCATCACAAAGACCCGACCAGACGTCATGTCTTCCTGTTGTGATACAAGAGGATCCTACGTGGCACCGCTGGGGAAGCGTTCTTGCCCCAAACAGTACTGGATTCCGTTCAAGCCTCCAGGAGCTAATGCCCAGTTTACAAGGGAATGCAGAGGTTAGAGGCACATAGGAAGTTGTACTACCGGGAGGCAATTCACAAGATCCACAAGGTAGCAAATTCCAACACACGAACGACCTGGTTTGTTCAACAAATAAAATGCAAGGGAAAAAAAGTAGGGGAGACGTAATCTGCAGATTAAGAGCTTTCAGAAAGATCATCCAAACACAATGCGTGGACCTCGTCTAGATACTGATCTGAATAAACCAACCATTAAGGGGGGAAAAAATTTATGAGATAATCAGGGAAATCCAAACACTAACTGGGTATTTGATGATATTGAGAAAGTATTGAAAATTTTATTTTAGGTATGATAATGCTATAGTGGCTCTTTCTTTAAGACTTCTTATATTTAAGGATACATACTGAAGTATTTACACATAAAATGCTGTGACATCTGATTTGCTTCTAAAAATCTAGTGGGGGAGGAGAAGAAAGCAGAAGAAAGAAGACAGGACATGAGTTGGTGACTGCTGAAGCTAGGTGTGTAGCATGTGTCAGCTCAATATACCCTTCCCTCGACTTTTGTGTCTGTTTGAAGATGACCTTCATAAAAAGCTTTGAACGAAATAAACTGACTCATCGGATCGAATTTAGCAGCGTCCTTATCGACAAAAGACACCAAGCAGGTGCCTGCCAGGCACGTGAACCCGAGACTTACCGTTCGATATTCACCTCATTGCCTCTGTCTCTGGTGTGGAAGATCATTGTATATTTACCCACTTCAGGCATTGGCCGGATTATTTTCATTCTATGAAGCTCAACCCTAGAAGGATAACAGAAGTGGGGTTTTGTTTTTGTTTTTGTTTTTTAAGTCTATCCCACTTATCTACCACCAGGCACTTCAAAAAATCATTTGCAAAAATTTACACATATGCACACACACAGTCACACAGAGTTTGATTATCAGGGTATTTAAAAAAAAAAGAATCTTCTTATGACGTTGGGCCTCAGGCAGTAAGTCCATAAAAGAATCACATTTAACATTTCTCATTGGGGTACAAAGGAGCCGTGTCAATTTATAGTTTGTCATTTTCCAAAACACCTGAGAAAGTACTCATTCTAATTATTTTAAAACATCATGACAAATAGGAGAATCAAATCTCTTTGGATGCCTAATTTACTTAATGTTTCCTTTTTTTAACAAAGAAAGTAATGACCGTTTAAGGTCCCAAGCTTAAAAGCTCACAAACCCAGGTATAAAACTAGACTTCGTTATTTACGACCTGAGTAAGTCAGTTCATGATTCCGGGTCTTGGCTGCTTCTTTGTAAAATGGCAATGGTGTTACAGAGTTGATAGGACAGGCCCAAAACAAACAGACCCCACGGAACACGCCTTGCACAGAGTAATGTAATACAGAAGTGCAAAGAAGGGTGGTGCCTATTGCCCAGGTGAGTAGATTAATGTTATGTAAATAAATCTTAGTCAACTTTTATGTTCAAATCATTGGTTTATTCATAGCATTAGTCAAGAACCACTTGCGGTCAGGCTGTTCTTCTCAAATGAAAGCAAAACTGGGGTCTCCCCTCTACCTCGCAGCTGAAGAGGATCAAGAAGATAGTGAAGTTACAAGAGATGTGCCAAATTCTAAGCATCCCATCTGGACAGTGGGACGGATTCGGGGAAGACGGTGGATACTGTTTATCTCTAGTCCCTGCTACTCTCGCTCTGAAACCCGTCAGGTACTCTCTGTCTACTTCATAAGCCAAGGCCACACAGGACGCTGACAGGCTGGGCCACAAAGTGCTGTGGCCCATCACTACAGCTATTCCTATGGAGCCTTCCGTGAGGGAAATCCATTCTCTCCGGCCAGAAACATTCCAGAGACTCTCAGCCTAGACATGGGAACAAGACCATCACGGAGCCCTGGCTCCTTCACACTAAAGTGGTGGAAAATTTCTGGCACTCACACATTTATTAATTCAGAATCTAGCTAAGAAATTTCCTTTCTAAGAGGCAACAGCAGGAGGAAAGGGAGTCTCCTAATAGCCCGAACGACCTTGTGATTCGAAGTCTGAAAATACTAACTTCAGGCTCTTGCATACTTCTTTTGGGGAGCTAGGGATACCCATAACTATCTGGTCACAAAACCCAAGTTTGGCATGGGGATGAGCCGAGAGAAGAGGCCAGACATGCTCCCTTTGAGCCCCTCAGAGCAGAAAGTAGTCCAAGAAAATCTGAGGGTGACGCCCGCAGCCCAGAGTCTGTCCTGGGAGCCAGGCCAGCAACTGCTCCCGGTGAGTGGGACTGCCTAAGGCATAAGCACGAAAGGACATCTTGGCCTGATCCTGGGGGTGCCACTCCTCAGAGGCTATTGGCACTGTCTGCTCTGGAAATTGAGAACCGTGCCAGGATTCCCTTGGGTCTGGGGAAAAGCACAGGCCTACAACAGGTTCTCTGGCCACTTTCCTCAAATTGCAGTTTTGCAGAGTTTGGGATCCTGTCTTCATAAGTAATACCCACCAGCAAGTCCAGAAACCTCCATCAACACTTCTGGTCCCTAAACACCCAGGAGCCAGAAACAAACAACCCTCCATCGTTTATGAACTGCCAGTGGCAAACAGCAATTTGGGCCAGCCTGCCCTCCCGCTGCCCCCTGCCCCCCGCCCCTTCTGCAGCCTCATGACCTGCCGGACTGACATGTATAGGAACGTAAACGCAGGTTTCTAGAGCCACCAGTGATAGCAGAGCCCCGTGAAGGGGACCTGCCCCTGTTGTTCACCTGAGTCTGAGGTCATCGTCTTCGCCTCCCCATCCCCAGTAGTTGTTAGAGAATCCATTCACCTTGAAAAATTGCTCTCTGCTGAGGGCAGTGACACCCCCAAAATATCCACTGTAACGTAACCTGGAGCAGAAGAGAGGAGAGAAGGGGTAACATTAGCACAAGGCCGTTTTGTTCTCTCGTGTCAGGGCTGGCATTCTAGGAACACGCTGAAGACCTTGCACTTCCATCCATCCACTCCGGCTTGACCTCCACCTCCCAGCGCTCCCAGCCTCCCCTGTCAGCTCTTCTTTCCTCTGCCTCGCTAAGTGCTCATGCCTGCTCGCTAAGCAAAGTGCTCCCCGCCTGTGACTGTGAATGTGTGTGTGCAGAGGTCTACAGAGGTCCCTGTAAACGTGCACCACCACATCAGAGCTGCAAGACAGATTTCACCCCGTGTGCCAACCCAGGGAGCAGTACTGGCTGCCAAGGGCACAGGGTCAGGAAGGATTCTGAGGCTGCCTCCCTGTTCAGCATGAATGAATGCCCTAACGAATGTACTGCCTTTTTGCTTTTCCTTTTCGGGGGGAGTGGGGTGGAGAGGAGACCGCTCCTGCACGGTGTGTGCAAACTTCACTTCTCTGCACGCGAAGTTCCATCTCCGAGTCTGGGTCCTGGAGGAGCCAACACACCTCAGCCATCCAGAGCTTTCCGGCTTGGGCAACAAGACACAGAGTATACGGAACAGTAAGGGGCAGACAGTAAATTATGTTTCGGGTAAGCTGAATCTGAGATACCCCTGGCGCTTTTGCTAGTGGGCCAAAGGATCTAGGACCCAAAGTCAAAAGAGTACGGCTTCGGAACCAAGATGTCAAGAGGTGGTGGGTGAAGATGTGGGAGCAGGAGAAGTCGCCTGAAGACAACACGGTAGGTGAGAGGAGAGGAGGGCAGAGGGTGGAGCTGTGGGGATGCCAGTAAGAAAAAGGGGAGGGGGAAGAGATCAAGAGGAATGAGGCAGAGAGCACCTCCCAGTCATACAGGACTCTGACGGATCATTGGTGGACAAATTAGCAAATCTGAGAAAAAAAAGACAACCGTTGAATATAATTCTGTAACAGTTCAGAAATGCAAATGAAAACAGCTTAATACCTTGGATGTTACTGAATAAAAAGATACAAACATATGGAGGATTTCTAATTTGAATTAACTTCAAAATGTTCCAGGACCAATTAAATATTTCTGCTTTTCCAGGTAAGAAAAACCAAAAGAAAAGATCAATAAACACGCAGACACTTGCTATCTAACAGGTGGAGTCCCAAAGGCCAATTTGTAGTTCAGCTGTTTGTTTCTATGTTCTGAGTATAGATGGGGAGGCCCTGTTCACAATGGAAATAGATTTACTTGTAACCCCTCAACCTAAAATTCTAGAAAATGGCATTACAACAACCAAAAATAAACAAAAGGAATAAAGTGCTCAGAAGGCAGCTGTTACTGGCCAAGACATCTGCTGCCGTGACTTGTTGCCATGGCTGCTGGACTCTGACTGGGAAGGTGTTCTTTTCTTTTCTTTTCCTTTTTTTTGTTGAAGATTTTAATTATTTATTTGAGAGAGATAGAGAGAGCACAAATGGGGAGGCGACGGAGAAGCAGGCTCCCTGTGAACAGGAAGCCTGATGCGGGGCTCGATCCCAGGACCCTAGGATCATGACCTGAGCCGAAGGCACACATTTGATGAACTGAGCCACCCAGGCGCCCCTGGGAAGGCATCCTTAAGGCCCTGCAGCCCAGTAACTTCATCGAGACCCTGAGTAGCACCACTGCCCAGACACAGCCGGCCACGCACCAACAATGGGTCACCAGGAGAGAACCGGCATTACTGATCTGGCCGTGACCTATTAAGTAACCACTATCCACTGTGTGCGAGACAGCGATCTAGGCGTGGGAACAGGTGGGCCCTGCCCTCATAGAGCTTATGGTCTAACACAAGACACGAGTGTCATCAGGGTTCTGAGGGAGGAGACGCCGTGCAGCACGGGCAGGTGGGCCTGCGAGGATTCAGTAGGCAGGAACACGGGGAAACTCTTGGTGGCCAGAACTCCACAAGGACGAGTGAAGAGAGATGAACGCGGGCTGTCTGGGAGCATCTCGAGAGCCGTGTCGCCACAGTGGGAGGCACAGAAGGACACTAGTCGGAAAGAAGGGGTGAGGAACTCTTGTTTCTCAGCTGTTTCTTGCATGGCAAATGTCTATGTGTTTGTCGATCTTTGCTTTTGGGTTTTCTTCTTGTCAGGAAAAGCATAATCATTTAATTGGCCCTGAACAGTTTAATTTACTTTTAAAGGGCTGTAAAGCCCAAGGGTGGGGAGAACGCAGCCCTAAAATAACAGTAGCGTCCTTGTAGAAAGCAGTTCAGTACCAAAGGAGTTCTTGGCAGTAAAACGTGCCACAGGCTGGTCCAGGGCTTTGTCACTGATCCACACTCAGTGAGATAAACAAGATTTATTTCTGGCCTCAGCAGCATCTGCAACAGGGGGGCAAGTTCCTTTAAGTTCTTTCCTCTTGCACGTGTATGAAGTGAAAACTTTTCTTGCACTCCTCATCACACTCAAGGGGCGGCAGTCACAATGACTAAAGCATGTGAGTTTCAAGCTCTGTGACACAGGGTAACAGTGACCAGCAGAGAGCAGACATTTAGCTGCCTGCAACCCCACCTGGCCTCCCGCCTGCAACTGCAACTACAGGGATTTTGCCCAAAATAGCAAAGGTAAGAAGTAGGGGAGGAGGATGAGGGCAATTTCTACGTTACTGAGGCCACAGAAGATGAGGCAGTTTACATGATACATACAAAAAAGTAAAAAAGTATAAATGACAAAAATCGGAACCAGAGGAAAAGTTAAAACAGAACAGAAGATCAAAGAAGGAAATATATTAGAACTCTGATCTACAAATGAGATTCTTTTCAGCTTCTAAAAGAAGGCCATGGATTTGGCTCACAGCTTCCTACATCGAGATCAAAAGAGGAGACACACTCAATCACCTGATTCTTACTAAGAAAACCCTGCCAGTTACTCAAAGAAGACAAAGGCTTTCTGATACCTAGTTACAAAAGAAATGTCTGGCCAGTGACAATAGGAAATCAGAAACATCAAGATTCATGCAGGGGCTGTTTTTAGAGTGAGCAGCATAAGATGAAATTCCTGATTGTGGCACTGCAGTTTTATTCAAAATTAATTTCCAGCAGGAAAGCCCAAGAACTCTGTTTTATGTGGTCCAGCTGAATAAAAGAAAAAAAAAATCCAGAATCTCAATAAAAAGCCTTGAAACAATCCCACGTATCTGCGCTCCAAAAATAAACAACAGCAAAAACAATCCTGTGCGCTTATCATTTCTCACCATGGACGTGCAGAAAGAGCTCGGCCGCAGAAAGTTATCTATGGAAGGGCCCAAAGTCCAGGTGCTGGGTGTTATACATGGTGACTTTATTAATTTATGTAGATGGCTGACATGCTTCTGAAAACACCAAGGTACCCCGATATAATACACTGCTTTCTTTCATGCACAGGTGGCTCAAGGGGAAAAGAAAGCAAAGCCTCCAGGTTAAGGATCATGATAAAATTCCCCAGAGTTAAAAATCCTGTGGTTCTCTTCCAGACCCCTCCCCTGCCCTCCGGCCCCACTGCCCCCTGCCGAATTCGGGAGCACTGCATCTCCTCTCTCAGCTTCTCCCCTTCCGCCTTGCCCCATCCAATACACGAAAGGCCAGCTGCCCTGCGCTCCTGTCATTCTTCAGCTGTATCCAGCTGTCAGAAGCCCCTCAGTCCCTTCCGTAAGAAATCCAAATTCCTTAGCCCACTGAACGAGGCCTGCCTAAGCTGGCCCCTGCCTACCCCCATCTCTTGCCTCTCTTCCCTCCACCATCCCAGACATTCACTGCTGAGCACCCACGAACTACCTGCATTCCCCCCTACACCAAGCCATGCTCTCTTGTGTCCATGTCTTGGGACTCGGTTGGGAAGCTCCCGTCGTTGCACATATGATGGGGCCACGTTCCCTGGGGAAGAGGTTTAAGCCCTTCTGTAGGTGTTTCTTAAAGACCTTGGGTGCTCAACCATTGTAGCTTATTCTAGATATTTGTTTATATCCCACAATTTACACAGGGATTGGGTTTAAAGTCAGTACCTAAGGCAAAAATCACTTGTGATGTTACTCTTGGAACTCTCTTACAGTCCAAAGTGACAGACCTACACAATTCGAGCCGCACGAAACCTGAGATTAAGTGGGGTATCAAGGGATTCACGGTTTCCATCTCGTGCTCACTTCCCAGGGTAGACAATGGGGCAATCTCCTGTGTTGTAATTGTATAATTCTCTCCCGGCCTCCTCCTCTCTCCCCGCCGTGACCAGCCGCTTACAGCTCAATGTGCAGAAGTGAAGTGCGAAACCGATGCCCCCCCAGGGCAGCTCCGTCTCCCCGCACCAGCACGCCACAGGGAGCTCTCTGAGGGCAGCACCGGCCTTATGCAAACTGGTCTCGTGGCCCCTAGCACAGTAAGCACCACAGACATGAGCACACAACAGTGGCAGGGCCTGGGGCAAGCAGATGGGTAAACATGCCGATGTATAAGCAAACATATGATTTCATTTATGGAGAATTTTTTTGGTCCCCGTTTCCTCTTGGTTGTGCTTGAAGAGGAGCTGGTATAAAGTAAGTGGGAGAACAGCTATGCCTCTGCTGGGAGACAGAGGGGGCCAAAATGAAGACAGGAATGACGGAAGCTAAGCAATTCTCACAGTGGCTCTGAGAGTCAGGAATTGTCCCTGGTGTCCGGGCCCTTGAACAGTCTACTGTATGCCCAGGCCCCTGCCCATCCTCCCTCAGAACCCTGGGAAGATGCCACAGTCTGTAAAGAAACATCACAGTCTCCAAACAGAGGCCTAAAAGTTGACCGAAGGGGCACTCTCGTTGCCTCCTGTTAGGGGAAGTCAGGGATAGCCAGGCAATGACTTGAGTTCTACTCAGTGTGGACTTACTGGCAAAAGTTCCACCACGGGGGTGCCGTGGGTGGGGCTGGCTGTCATTTGCAATGCTTGGGTTGCTTTCCCTCTCCTGTTCTTTCCCTGCTGTCTTTCATGCTCTGCCAAGACTGCTGTGATTCCTGTTCTGAACTTAGGTGATGGGTCACGGATCATTTTTCTGCGATAGTCTGGACACCACGTCCCACACAGCCTTGAGGACAACAGAGCGAGCGTCTCAGGCTGAGCAAGCCAGCAGCGGTGCCGCCTTCCCGCTCACCTGTACCCCGTGCTGTTCCTGCCAACCACCAGGTGCTTGGGCTGCTCCTCGCACTTGTAGAGGTTCAAGTCGTTCTCGGGCACCAGGTCCACATCGTGGAATATAAAGCAGTCCCAATTTTCATCCTTGAGAGCTTCTAGGTAGCCCACGTTCAAGAGTTTGGCTCGATTGAACTTCTTACTTCCAGCCTATAGACGTAGAAATTAAAAGTTGGAAAGGTCCACAGATCAGGTCTCACACTACGCCCCTCTCCAGCTCAGAGGCGGGAGCTGGAATTATTCTCCCCAAGCAAAGATCTGACAGAGTAGATGCAGTAACATAAAGACCATTTGTTTTTTTGTGTTTTTTCATATATGCTTATATCCCAAAAGTTACAAACATGCCTTGAGATGGACAGTTGTTGGTTGATAGGTATTGAGTTTCAGTTTTGCGAGGTGAGAGACCGGTCAAGAGTCTAGAGACTGGTTACATGATAATGTGAATATACTTCACACTACTGAACCGTATACGTAAAAACAGTTAAGATGCACTTCTAGTGACTGTGAACCTGGGGGGATCCTGGCAGGGCTGAGGACATCGGATCTCATTGTTCTCCCAGCCCATTGACCTTGCCCTGAAGCCCCTCAATAAAATGGTTTGGTAAAAAAAAAAAAAAAAGTTAAGATACAAAATTTTATGTATATTTCACAATTTTAAAAAGGTCATGGTTGAAAACTACAAATAAAAATAACTAAAAAAAATTTTAAGAACATACATTTATTTATTCCACATAAAAGCATAAACCTTTTTTATACATTAGTCATGCCAATTAGTATCACTGCTTTATTGTCTAACTTTCAGCTGATTCCAATTGTTACCGTATGTAACAAATTTACACTAAGCTTCCAAGAGACATTGCTTACCAGAAAAGACAAGGAATCTGGACCTATAAACAGAGATTACTGTTAATATTTTTTATAATTTTTATTTATTTTTTTTAAAGATTTTTTATTTATTTGACTGAAAGAGAGAGTACAAGCACAAGCAGGGGGAGCAGCAGAGGGAGTGGGAGAAACAGGTTCTCCAACAAGCAGGGAGCCTGATGCGGGGCTTGATCCCAGGACCCTGAGATCATGACCTGAGCCAAAGGCAGATGCCCAGCCCACTGAGCCACCCAGGAGCCCCTATTGCTAATATTTTTAAGCTACTTAAAGATTTCTTGGAATCACTGTAAGAGAATCCTATTTTAATCTTTAATGGCAGAAGGTAACCCTTGGGGCACCTGGGTGGCTCAGTCAGTTGAGTGTCAGACTCTTGATTTCAGCTCGGGTCATGATCTCAGGGTCATGGGACTGAGCCCCATGTTGAGCCCTGTGTGGAGCTGTTTCTCCCTCTTCCTCTGCCTGCCCCCCACTTGTGCTCACTGTCTCTCTCTCAAATAAAATCTTCAAACAAACAAACAAGGCAAATCTCATAGTGACCTTATAGAAAGGATTCATCACTGGGTAAGAAGAGAACACAATTCAAATAGTAATACGAACAAAGCTATAGTATGAAAAAGATTTTACTGAAGTTTTTCATGGCTGTTTGTGGATCATAATCCTTAAGAAAAAATTCTAGTTTAACAAACAGTTTATCATAAGAAAACACAGGCAGTTCTCAAAAGTTACTACAGTATTTTCCTGAGAAGAGTAACACCAAGCAAACATATTTTTCTAGTCACAAATATACCGTACACTGGGGGTTGCTGCCCTGAGTAAGAACTGAGAATGACCAATAATGTTAAAAAGCAAAATAATTACAGGGGTGGCTGGGTGGCTCAGTTAGTTAAGCGTCCAACTCTTGGTTTCAGCCCAGGTTATGATCTCAGGGTCCTGAGACTGAGCCCCACTTCGGGCTCTGAGCTCAGCGCAGAGTCTACTGGAAATTCTCTCCCTCTCCCTCTGCACCCCCCGCCGTTGCATGCACTCTCTCTCTCTCTCAAATAAATAATAAATAAATAATAAATAAATAAATAAATAAAATCTTTAAAAAAGAATTTAAACCAGTAATAGTAAAATTTTGTTTCAAATCCTAAAAAATGGGCATATTATATATGCACATCGATTTCAAGAGCCCCCGTTTATTTTTAAGTACATACTGCAGAACTACACCCTCTGATTTGTCACAAGTTTTCCTAAAACAAATACTACCAGTTATAAAACAATATTAAACACGTAGTGAATGATTTTGTTTACATTTCTGGCATTTGTAAGGACTTGAAGGGAATTATTTGAATGGTCTGGGACAATCTGGGAAAGCTAGACATGGATATTTAAGTTGATGCCTTTTCTTTCGATAAACGTGAATACCAAATACGGTCATCTTCATCAGCCTCTCTACTTAGAGCTTAATTCTTCAAAAGCAGCCTAAGCTTACCACTTACTGGGCTCCAACTGAATCACGCTTCTGGAAGCCAAGTAAGGGAGTCACGAAAGTGAAAACTAAACATAATCCGTTTTAGATAATAAAAGTTATAGGCAGAAGGATGGAGACAGTCATAGCACCCCATGGCTATGAACATGGTAATCTGTGGGATCCTCTGCCTAGATCCCCACTGAACAGCCACGCTCAGTAATGAAAATCAATCCACATCTCATCATGTAGCGCACTGCAGAGGCAGGAGGAAATACAAGGCAAATCTCCGGGAAAGCCTTCGGGCAGTCACTGGCTAACATGGAAGGGCTTGCACACACACAAAAAGGAAACAAAACTAAACTAAACAGACTTCCTCCAGAGGTGCATTTAAGAGGCAGCAAAATCTGGGGCGCCTGGGTAGCGCAGTCGTTAAAGCGTCTGCCTTCGGCTCAGGGCGTGATCCCGGCGTTCTGGGATCGAGCCCCACATCGGGCTCCTCCACTAGGAGCCTGCTTCTTCCTCTCCCACTCCCCCTGCTTGTGTTCCCTCTCTCGCTGGCTGTCTCTCTCTGTCAAATAAATAAATAAAAATCTTTAAAAAAAAAAAAAAAAAGAGGCAGCAAAATCTGCCAGCATGTAGTCTGATTATTCCACACTCTGAGACAAGAATTTCCCTTACTCCTTTCGTGGATAAATGAGGTAGGAGACCTTTTCTTTGTTGAGTCTGATGCTCCTTTTAGCCAAGAGACACGAATGGCCAAGTCCCTCAGCCCCACCCCAGAGAGAGGAGGCACAGGCAGGCCCTGGTCTGCCCCCACGCTCACCTGGTGGATGATGTAGATGCCGTAGTCCAGCTGCTGCCTCTGCAAGAAGGGGTGAAGGTGTTCCAGCAGGTACAGCAGGTGTTTCTCTCTGTTCCGGTGAGGAATGAGGATGGCGACCCGCTGTAAAGCCTTACATTCCTCAGGGTGATACCGGCCTCTGTGCACTTGGGGATTTTTTGCCGCCACTTCTTCCAGAGTGAGATCTGGTTTGAAAACGAGCTTGTTCTGGCCCCCTACAATAAAACCAGGACAGGAAATAACCACAGCTATCTCATCAAGGGCTGACAGAGGACATGAGCACTTACATAACGGACTTAGAACACTACCCGGCACTCGGTGAGGACCGTAGGACAGCTGACTTTTACTATTATTACTTTAAAGCCTCGTTCGGTCATGAACTGTAACCAGAGTCATGTGACCCAGGATACTGGCTGCAAAAGGAAGTAAATGACACATAAGAGCATTCTCTTGTGGCTGGGTAACCAACGCTGGTCTGTGATTCATCCGTGAGGAGGAGACGCAGCCTGTCCTGGGGCCACGGTAAAGAGCAGAGATCAGGGCCAGACTGAGTAACTTCAAATTGCTTGATCCACTTTTCCTTCTCGAAATGCCAAAGGAGGGCCAAGTCCCTTAAAAATCAGGAGCATTCCGTGGAATCAAGCTCATGGGCAAGGCCATTTCCCCACTCTTTCCTTGAGCTCCTGGAAGCTATCCTAGCTCACTGCAGGTAAAACCATGAAAGCAACCAGCCTCCGGCCTCACCCAGCAGCAACACGTATGCGCCACATCCTAATCCTCCCGCCGTGCCATGGTAGCAGACATCCCCCAACACCGCATTTGCCCAGCGAGTCTGGACACAGCCTGACTGGATGACACCCAACGCCGTGCACGGTAACGAAACTCGTGCAAGGCTTTACAGATTAGGCTGAAGCCACAGGCCCTCGTCCTCAATCTGAATTAACAGGGAACTGACTGGTAAGAGGGGAGGCAGAGTTCCGGTTAGAGAACTCAGCCATGCGTTTTTTTACACTGCATATACACTGGTAGGCTGTAACATCTCAAGATGCTGGCATGTTGTGCCCTCCTCTCTGCAGCAAGGCAGTCACGGGCCCTTCCACTGTGTAAGTCACCATGCCGTGCTCCGTGGGACCACCCCTGCCTGGCATGGCTGCTTAGACCAGGCGCCAGGGTCCATGAAACGGTTGAAAGATGCAGCCCAACAGCACTAAGGGCAAAAAACTGCTTCCAGCCCCTAGAGAGACTAACTGGCCTATAAGGAAGAGCCCTTCCTGAAGATGTGAGACAGAGTCAGCAGGCAGTGATGCTCGAAAAGCCAACAGTAGGAACATGAGTTTCATGAGAGGCAAACTACCAGAGCTGCTGGGAGATGATGGTGTGGCTGTTGAGATGGTTTCCCATGCAGCCTGTTAACAAACCCACCATCTGAGTTAACCTAAGCCTCTATTCTTGGCCCCTGAAAGACCCTAAGCAACAGCTCTGATACAAACTAGTCCCCTTGCTCACTTTCTCATTGTCTTAACTTTTTAGGCGCCCTAACCTTCTACAGTGCCTACTTCTGCTCCCTCTATCAGTCTCCCTGCCCCGCCCATGGCATCTTCTCAAATTCTGTCCCTTCTTGGCCCATCTTAATTCATCACTACTTTTGTCACCCTCTTAATCCAGGTACTTCCCCAGTCCTGGGTCACTGCCCATCTATTTTTCTGAATACTTTTATTGCTTAAATATGCTGTGAGAATTTTGAACAAGGGAGATAACACAGTCAGATTTGCCTTTCAACAACTCATTCTCCCATCTGAACCTGTATCACCTGGGAGAGAGCAATTTCCCTCACAACACGGTCAGGAACGGTATTTTGGCTTTTCCATGACTGAGTAACGAGAAACAGATGCCAGTATGAACACAGTACAAGAATGATTCAATTAGGAAAGAGGGTCTGCAGGTTCTTGCTCAGCGAGGACCAGGAAGCCACCCCGCAGAGGGCTACGTGAGTGTACGTACTTTTCTGAGAGAAAAGTAATCTAAATCGGATTTTTGCTGAACAAACAGGAATCCACCAGGCAGACATAGGTTGAGGAAAGGCATTCTGGAAAGAGGAAATTTAAGGCTCAGAGAAGTATCTGGAGAGCTACAAGCACTCTGATGGTCTGGAGCATCAGAGGCCTGATAGAATCTCTGTGGGTTATGTCTCCTATCGCCGTGGAGTTTTTCCTCTCTAATCAACGTGTTCAATAAAACCAACTTACTGTTAATTTAAACCGAAAGGCAAGACCTCCAAGGGGAATCAGAATATACAACATATTTAAGAAATAAACATGAAAAACATTGAAAACCCCACTCGGTCTCGTCCCTTGACTCCACACTTTTAGCCAAGGGAATGCTAACGATGCCAGGAGGGCAGCCCCAGGCTAGCTCACTGGTCCCAGGAGGAGAATGTGAGACCCATGGAGCAGAGCCACCAGCCTAGGTCAATGGGCTCCCGGTTCATCTGGCAGACTTGGGAACTAAAAATATTCCCATTGACATGAGCTTCTGAGGCTCCAGTGGCTTGGTCATAAAACTGGATATGTTCATATAATGAAGACGGACGGCACACAGCAGTATGGGTACGTCTCGCAAACATAATGCTGAACAGCAGAAGCCACACACAACAGAGACCATAGTGCATGTTTCTAATTATGTAAAGTTTAAAAACAGGAAAAATCTACTGCCTGGTGTTGGAATCTTGAAGTAAGGGTCATGACTGAAAAAAGCATGAGAATTTCTGGGGTTCTAGAGGATTCTATTTCTTAATTTACATGCTGATCACATACGTACGTTCGTTCGTTTTGCGAAACTCCACCAAGCTGCACACTTCTGATTTTTGTGCTTCTCTGTACATGTGTTATATTCAAATAAAATGTGACACAACACTTGTAAACAAGAACAAACGAAAAGCCTTACTGAGGTACGGAGACACAGAAGGGCAGTCGTCCAGGTCTGCTTCCTTCACGGAATCTCCCTTAGTCAGAGTTTCTTCCTTCCCCCAAACTAGGACCTTGTTGAAATTAGCCATGAAGTCCTTTGCTTTAGGAATGTCTTGAATAGCACCCACAAAGTAGTTACTGGTGGCCCACCCAACCACTGTCAGGCATAAGAGGAAAAGCAAGAGTAACCGGACTTTGTAGGAGAGATGGAAAGTCAGTAGGAAGCCCATGTCTGTTACTCCGTGAGCAACACGTATCTCTCTGCTTCACCGCAAGCAGGAAGCTTCAGGCTCAACTTTTCCAAGCTGATGGCAAACGTGGCGACAAATAGGGACGCCTGCTTTTGCTCCGTAGTTCTGCTCCAGCAGTCTCTGAAAGGCAATTACAAAGACATGTTTCACATGGAAATCCTATCCCGAATGATTCACGCCAGCACAGACGGAAAACTGATCCCCAGCGGAGCCTGACCAACAATAATGGAAACTCTCCAACAGGGGCTTTGAGATCAGAAAATCAGAGGGTTTTCGGGGGTAGAGGGTTCCAAAAACTCATATACATCACAGGAATTCTCTTCGGGTTACCACCCAGGCTGTCTGTCACCCAAGAAGAAAAGGAGCTTTCAGATGTCACACAGGAGGTGAAGTTAAGTAGAGACTGTGAATGCCTCCTCAGTTCTGAGGTGGGCACAGCCCAAAACACAGCCCCCCAATTTTTTTCTTTAGTGGCCCCTTCCTAGCACAACTTTCCCCCAATTTTTTTCTTTAGTGGCCCCTTCCGAGCACAACTTTAAGATAAGGTGGACAGGAATGCCTGGGTGGCTCAGTCATTAAGCGTCTGCCTTCGGCTCAGGTCATGATCCCAGGGTCCTGGGATCGAGTCCCACATCAGGCTCCCCTGTCGGCGGGGAACCTGCTTCTCTCTTCCTCTGCTGTTCCCCTTGCTTGTGCTCTCTCTGATAAATAAATAAAATCTTTAAAAAAAAAAAAAGGAAGATAATGTTAACAACATGTAAAATCTTGTATTTTGACCCAAAGAGAAAATAAGGAAAAAAACAAAAGTTCTTTTCTGTGACAGCTAGAAAAACTTGTTCCTCAACAACAGGCAATAAAAATCAAGGATGTTTCAGCTATAAATATTACATTCACGAGGAGGCACTGGCACAGGGCACATCCCAACAGGTGGGGGGTGAGGGCAAGAAACATAGAATGGCGACACGGGCTCAGTAAGGGTTTGGACTTACACGGAAACTATAGCTCCACCAAGTATCAGCCAGGACGCCTCAAGCCAGTCACTGAACTGAGCCTCGGTCTCGTCACCTGTAAAATGGGAATAAGAATGTACCTCCCTGGAGAAGTTACTGTGGGACTGAATGACCTAATGTATTAATACATAAAGTGTTAGCCCACCTCCTGATGCATAGTGAGCACCAGCTAAGTGGCGACCATCACTGCTGCTGTTGGTGTGTTACTTCCATTAAGTGACTCCAGGCTAAGGACGGCCAACAGGTGGACACACCGTCACGCTATTGTACTACTTCTGTCAGTTGCTGAATTGCCGTTCTGATTTCATACTGAACGAGCATGTGGTGAGACAGTGTGAATTCACCTCTGAGAGGTGGCCGTGCTTCTAGTTATGAACAAAAATCTGGTTTCGGAGACCACAACGCAGAGGGCCCACCCCGGACCATAGTGAATGCACTACGGTGATGAAGGCTACTTGGCAAGGCCCCCGCGGGGACAGCCAGCAATTCCCCCCACATCCTCCCTCCGTTGCCAAAACCACCTCTCTCCTCAAATTCTAAGCGTGTTATCACAAGGGTGCAGGAAATGCTAAATAAAGCCAGGGCGGCGGTCATCTTCATAGTCAAACATATCCTTAATTAAATGGATAGAATGGAGACCAAAATATTTGCTGTGCCAAGTAATGACACGAAAACAGGTATGATTAAATCTTAAGTAACAAAAAGGAAAACAGAAATAAACACTGTGTTTGTGATTACCACTAAAACTACAGAAATAAGAAAACTCTAGAAAGAAAAATAGCCCAAAGCTAACAATAATTGTATTAGGAGTATGCGATTAGCCAAGGGTATTTTTTTCTCTTTTATTTTTGGAATTTTGTACGATATACTTCTGCCCTTTCATAATGAAAACAAAGTTGTTAAACTGTTTTGTTTTTTTATTTTTTAAAAGATTTCGTTTATGTATTCGAGAGAGACAGAGTGAGAGACAGAGGGCACAGAGCACAAGCAGGGGTAGTGGCAGAGGGCAAAGCAAACTCCCCACTGAGCAGGGAGCCCGACATGGGACTGGATCCCAGGACCCCGGGATCATGACCTGAGCTGAAGGCAGACACTTAACCGACTGAGCCACCCGGGCACCCGTGTTTGCTTTTTTTTTTTTTTTTAAAGATTTTATTTATTTATGTGACAGAGAGACAGCCAGCGAGAGAGGGAACACAGCAGGGGGAGTGGGAGAGGAAGAAGCAGGCTCACAGCGGAAGAGCCTGATGTGGGACTCGATCCCAGATCGCCAGGATCACGCCCTGAGCCGAAGGCAGACGCTTTAACGACTGCGCCACCCAGGCGCCCCCTGTGTTTGCTTTTTTAAATTAGACATAGGGATGTGGTAATTCACTATGAAAAACAAAAACAAAAGACTCTTAGCACCTCTTGAGATAGTCCTCTATTTACTGAAGGGTAGTATTCCAAAAATTTAGCACTAGGTTAGTTCGAGGGCTACCTAGAAAGCGATTTCTCTCCAGATTCAATGTTATAAAGGGAGGTTAGGTCCCTGGGTCAAGCCACAAAAGAGAAGATTTGACTCAGGAAGCAAATAAACAGTATGGCCTCTGTTGAGCGTCTTGTGAAATTATCACAAGAAATTGCTGCTGAAGGCAGTCATGACAGCTAAGAAGAAGAGTGATTTATTTGTGCATTTACTCTGTGGCATGCACTGGGGTTAAATCACTTGTATTAATTTACCTAGTTCTCATTCTCAGCCTTGCAAGGTAAGAATCCTTAGTCTCTTCATTTTATAGAGGAGAAAACTGAAAGTTTAGAGAGATAAAGGAATTTACCCTCGACCACACAACTAGTAAGTGGTGGAGCTGGGGTCTGAGCCCGCAAGGCCAGGCCCAAAGCCTGCTTCTGCCATTGCCCTTTGCGTGGACGTTCCAATCTCTTTCCTCACGTAGGTATCTGGGGGCACCCAACGCTAACCCTTAAAATACACAAAATAACCCTTAAAATACTCTGGCAGCCTTCTATCTCTCTTCTATATCCTCCTGTCCCTTTCCTTGGGACTGTGTTCATGTGGCTTCCTGCGTCTGTTCTCTTCCCTCCAGAAAGTCTACAGGTTCCTGGGGCCAATCAGACAAGCTCTTGGGGACTTAACTGCAGGAGCCTTGACTGCTGGAATCAGCAATAGTGTTTTTCTTTGTGTTTTTATTTAAACTCCAGTTAGTTAACACACAGTATAATATTAGTTGCAGGTACACAATACAGTGATTTAACACTTCCATCTCCTTCTTGGAAAATTTAGACTGACAGCATTGTTTTTCTAACAGCTGCTTATGGAGGTATAGGCCCCCGACAGGGAGACTCCCTGGCTGAAGAGACTTCTGACCAGAGGTACTGTAGTGTCAGAAGCAGAAAGGACCACCACGCACACGAGTCCAGCACCCTGTCCTGTTACAGAGGGAGGAAGAGTGGCTTAGAGAGATTTAAAACCTACCCAACCCAATCATAGACGATTATTGCTAAACTGCAGCCCACAGAATTTGTCCAAAGATAAGGAATTTATTATAAAAGCAAGGAGCCATGCTTAATGATTACTTAATAGCCCTTCACGGCTAACTCCACTTCTTGAGAGTTAAAAATAATCACTTCCCCTCTTTTTTTTTTTAAAGCCTTAGTGCCATCCTCAAAACTGACTGTACAGGGAGCCAGCATAAAGGAAGCTGAAGTATGAGGTCTCCTTGGTTCCTGGGAGTAAACATGTGAGGTGTGAAGGGTCTATAACACCGGTCCAACCATCCTTCAGGAGAGAGCTCCTGCCCAGCTTGCTTATTGGCCGAGTGACTCAAGGCAACCCCTCTTACTATGTTTATCAAGCTATTAAACATACATACATACACACACACACACACACACACACACACATATACAGACTTATCTTAAAGTATTGCCATAAGAGGGACACCTGGGTGGCTCAGTCAGTTAAGCAAGTGCCTTCGGCTCAGGTTATGATCCCACGGTCCTGGGATTGAGTCCTGCATTGAGTTCTTTGCTCAGCAAGGAGCCTGCTTCTCCCTCTCCCTCTTCCTGCCACTCCCCTGCTTGTGCTCTCTCTCTTTCTGTCAAATAAATAAAATCTAAAAAAAAAAAAAAAAATGTTGCCCTAAGAATTTAATGAGAGTTGCACCCAAACACACCTAGTACATTCCCAGGAACACAGTAATCATTGAGTCTGCTTACCAATGTGATTCATGCTCAAATTTTATCAGACTGCTAACCGTGATAATGTTATCTTGGGAATTACATATTGACATACAGGTAATTTTTATTTTCCATTTCTGTGTTATTTCCTATTTTTCTTTTAATGGGTTTACATTACCTTTACGATTTAAAAAATAATGATTTTCAAAAGAAAGTTCTTTCAAAGGCAGGTAACTCTTGGTTAATGTTTGGGGAAACGTCACTAGATTGGACTTATTTATAATAACATACAAGTAATTGAGAGACCTTGAACCTCCCCTTGAAAAGAGTTTTCTTTTTCAATCAAAAGAGTGACAGGAAAATTCTGACTGTAGACAATAAATCCAGGTAATGTGAAACAAGTTATTTTAGGGCAAGACTTATTTGCTAGAAGTTTGCCCAATAGTTCAAAATGATGAAGTTTTCATAAGCTTTCTTTTTCCTCCTCCCAATTCAACCAGTCTTTTCTGAGCATCTGCTATTTTCAGGCATGGTACTAGGCACCAAAGGGATAAAAAAGGGAGTTAAGGACACGTCCTAGCACTTAGAGTTTATTTCAAACCTTTCTTAGATTTTAATGACTTGTTTCAAAATATGCCAGCCCCACCCCTGAAATTGGAGGAATAAATGAAATAAGATTGGCAAAATTGAGACATACTGAAACTAGGTGAAAAGTACCCAAGGGTTCGTTTTCCTTTTCTCTCTACTTTTGTGTATGCTTGAAATTTCCCATAATAATGAAAGAAAAAAATCTAGCAAAGAAGATAAGCCATAACAAAAGGTAAATCAGCATGTATCATTTCTGGAGAATCTCTACACATACACATTTTTGCACCGTGGGGGATGGAGGGAGGATACCAGGTGTCATTTCATAAATATTTACTAAATACTTATGCACCAGGAAGAAAGGGTGTAGTCTTCATTTAGCAGCTAAGAGTGCCAACTCGGCGTGCCAAACCCATATGGTTTCCAAACCCATCTGCAAGCACAAGGCATCTCAAAGTGGGCGTGATGAGGCCCCTGGCACATGATCCTACTGCTTTGGGCCTCCGGAGCAGCACAGGGGAAAGGCCATTATTTTGCTACTCCTTTTCCTCTTGCAGAATTCCTGAGAGCTGTGTTTGCACACAGGTTGTCCTACCTTCTTTGGGCCTCTGGTATTCATCTCCTTTACCTGGCTTCTGAGTGATCACTGCCCAGACCCCAGTGGTTCCCTGGGTGGGGGGTAAGGATGGGTGACAGCCACTTACAAGTACAAATCATTTAGACTGAGCTCTGAAGGGCCAAAACTAGAAGCATCTGAGCAAGAAAATAATGATGGCATTATATTTTAACCCACAGAATAAAATGAATATCCACGAGTCCATACTGACACAAATAAATAAATAAATAAATAAATAAATAAATAAATAAATAGGAGGAAAAGGACAGTTCGTACAGGAAACTCAATTAATAAGGAAACAGGAGATGGAAAAAAAATCACCACTAGGCAAACAGCACTGTAAGAATTGTTGCAGACAAGATCCGTCAATGGGTATTAAAATCAGTAGGTGAAAATTTGAGGATAAACAGAATTTGTATAGTCTCAAAGTATCTCCCCCAAGAGAATTACTAGTTGTAAAGGGAAAGACAGTAACTTTACAGTGGGGAAACATAGTAGATTTCACCCTCACTAAGTGATAAGGTTTAGTATTACTGGTGATATGACCTACCAACCTCATGAATCAGTGATCTTTTAAATTCCACAAAATAATCAGCGCTCTTCAAAAGGGTCAAAATAATGAAGGACAAGGAAAAACTGAGGAACTATCTCAGAAGAGACTAAAGAGAAATAACTGAATGCAATGTAGGATTCTGGATAGAATATGGGAACAACAACAAAAAATTATTAGCAGGAATATTAATGAAATTTGAATAAAATCTGGAGCTTAATCGTATTGATAATTGAACCATGGTTATGTAATGGTCCAATATTAGGGGAAGCTGAGTGATTTATCTGTACCATGTTTGCAACTTTTCTCTAAATCTAAACTTAATTAAAATTAAAAGTTAAAATTTTAAAAGTCAGAGACTGAGTATAACCCAAGTCAACATAGGGCAGTGAAATTAATTCCATTCTCACAGAGAATCACTGTTTTTTTGTATTCCTGGACCTCAAACTGACCTGATACATAGCAGGTGCTGAATTTGGTAAATAATCAATGACGGTCTAGAGTATACTAGTTGAAATACATAAGGACTCACCATCATCCCAGGCGACTACTAAAAACTGATGGGGGGGCAGGGAGAGAAGGAAAATAAACATTAATAAGGAAGGGAAAGAATTGGGCAGCCTGGACGGCGCAGTTGGTTAAGCGTCTGCCTTTGGCTCAGGCCATGATCTTGGGGTCCTGGGATCCAGTCCCTCATCAGGCTCCCTGCTCAGCGGGGAGCCTGCTTCTCCCTCTCCCTCTCCCTCTGCCTGCTGCTCCCCCTGCTTGTGTGCTCTGTCCCTCTCCCTCTCTCTCTGTCAAATAAATAAATAGAATCTTTAAAAAAAATAAAAAAATAAGGGAAAAATTAAATGGGTCTAAAATTCCATTTGGGAACATTTAAAAACTGAAAAAGGCTCGCCCCCTCGCTAGCTCCCTTTGGTTTACTAACACCATCACTTTTCTAAGGGTAAAGAGCCCCCTCTCTAATAAATGGCACTTTCTCTTGGTCTTGCCCACAACTTTCTGCTCCTCTGCCACTGAATATTCAAAAGCAGTGCTTCTCTCTCCTCATTCGGAAAGGAACTGCTGCTTCCACTGTCCCTCCCATCCTGAAGCCACAGGGCACACTGGATCAGAGTCCCTGACTCCAGCCAAGAGCTGCCAGATGTCAACATTACCCATTTTACAGCAGCAAGAGTTGCCACAACACAGTCAGGAAACATGAAGTAAATGTAACTAGCTGAAGACTGAAATTGTCTTATATAGCATATGTTATGCAGCACAACAGAATTCAAGAGAATTTCTGATGGCGGGTGTAATGGAGATTCATGGTGTACTTGTGAGTCCTGCTCAGGTAGCCCAAAGAGCCCTGCAAGGAGGTCAGCGCTCTGCTTCTGCAGTAATTAGGGGCACACCAATGAGAAAGCTTGAGAAGGTCTAAGGAAATGGGAAAAAACAAGGCTCTGAAGTCACAAAGAGCTGAGTTCAAATCTTGTTACCAGACGCATGAATGGCTTTGGGCAAGTGACCAAAATTTCTGAGTCTGTTTTGTCATTTATTTAACTTTTTTTTTTTTTTTTTAAGATGTTACTTATTTACTTGACAGCACAAGCAGAGGGAGCTGCAGGCAAAGGGAGAAGCTGGCTCCCTGTTGAGTAGGGAGCCCGACACAAGGCCCTATCCCAGGACCCTGGGATCATGACCTGAGCCAAAGGCAGACATTTAACCAACTCAGCCACCCAGGTGTCCCTGCCATTTATTTAAAAAGCCTGTTTAATATGTGGTTCCGTGAATGCCTCTAGCAAATACAGTGGGGAATCCTGAAGTACAGATTCCTGGGCCCTACTCCATAGCTAATGGGTCAGAACAGCTAGGCGTGGGACTCGGGAAAATGAATTTTTAACAAGCTCCCCAGGTGATTCTTCTACCCATTAAAATTTGAGAACCACTGAAATGAGAGAATGGGCCTAGAATGCAAGAGATCCTTCAGAAATGTTCATTTTCCTTCTAGTGAGGACAAACAGTAAGAAGATATGTGAGGGGCACCTGGCCGTCTCAGCCAGTAGAAAATGTGACTCTTGATCTCAGAGTTCTGAGTTTGAGCCCCATGTTGGTATAGAGATTACTTAAAAATAAAATCTTTTAAAAAAAGATATGTGAAAATGAGATTGTTAAAATGCATTTGAATAGCTTTTGATTCCATCATTTAGTACTTCATTCTAAGGAAATAATCAGAAAGGCAGACCACAATATTCAAGCCAACATTATAAAAATAACCAAAAATTGATTAGAATCAGAATGCTAACAATTCAGAGCTGATTTAATTAATTACAGTACCTCCATATGCTGGAACATACGCTTTTGTTAAAAAAGTGTTGAAAAAACTTAACTACATGGGGGGGCGGTGCGCCTGGGTGGCTTAGTGGGTTGAGCATCTGCCTTCAGCTCAGGTCATGATCTCAGAGTCCTGGGATGGAGCCTGCATCGGGCCCACTTTGGGCTCCCTGCTCAGCAGGCAGTCTGCTTCTCCCTCTCCCTCCCCCCCAACTTTTGCACACCTGCATGCGCGCTCTCTCTATCTCTCTCAAATAAATAAATAAAATCTTTTAAAAAAACAAAAAAACAAAAACATAACTACATGGGAAAGTGCTCATGATAGCAAAGTGGAAAAAACCCAGAATATAAAAACGTACATATACAATTTCAATTATTCTATGTATGGTGTGCATGTCTTTTATATATGAAATGCCAAAAAGAGTGACGACTGCTGGTTGTTTGTTAATTATAAGATTAGGGAAATTGTAGTTTTTTTCCCCTCTATGTTCTAATTGTTCTAAAGTGGGGTTTTTGTGATCAGAAGCAATGTTGTTTTTTTCTGATAAAATGACTATATAGATTTCCTTCAAAATATATTAAAATTTAGAGAGGACACAATAGACAGGATTATAACTTGAAGTTACATAAGTTTGGCCACAGTTCATTCATATAACTTTTAAGGATCTGTTCTCAAGAGGCCCCAACAAGCCCAAATCTCAACAAAACAAAACAAAACATCTCAGAGGCTGTCAATAATTTTCAACGCCAGAGAATACTGCAGTCTCTGTTTGAAATTCCTATTCCCAGGTTCTACTCCCAGAGATTTTTATTTCAAAGGTCTGAGGTGATGTCAGGGAATCCATATTTTCAACAGGAACCTAGGTATGTTTGAGAAACCAACCTAGGTTTGTCTGAGTCCCCTGATGGCTTAAAAAAAGAGAGAGAGAGAGAATAAAACCAGCACTGACTTGCTTTTGATGTTCCCACTCTGAATAAAAGATCTTCGAAGAGATGGTTAGCTCTCAAATTATTTGTATGCATCTCTGGAAAAAGCACCCATTATTATCAGCTCAGTTTAAAGTAGATACTAAATACTTATTCTATCAAGTGGCATATAAAATACAATAACAGAGCTGGTTTTATTGCTCCCCCCAACAAGATTATGTGGGCAAACAATTCAATACTTCTCTCCAACAGATGTTCTTAATCTGGTCAAGGCACACAAACAGGAACCTGAATGTTTGCAATTTTATGGGGTTTAAAGGCCAACCTTGCTCTAGAAGATAAAATTCCTAAAAGATAAACTATGGTCCAATCAAGCATTATCTGCTCCCCTAAGGACACATTCCAGCACTCCTGCCCAGCCCTCCTGCCTAGGATAGTCCTCCACCCCTCTTTCTAAGCCTGGGCCCTGAATAATATTCATTCCTATCCAAGATTCCTTGACTTTCTCACATCTCGAACATGTTATCTTCCTTTCTTAAAAAATTTAGAAATTAAAAAATTAAAACACACACACACACACCCCTCTCCTCAACCCTCAAATTACTATTTTCTTGCTCCTCCTTTTCATCACCAAAGGGCTGCAGAACTCCCCCTGTGTCCTGAACGCCTCCACGTCCTCAAACCTCTCCCACTCGTGAACACTTGCAACGTCCACTTTGTTGATAATTGCTCTCCTAAGGATAGCAATCCAAAGGCCTCTTCTCAGTCCCAGTCTTCCTGGACTTTTCCATTCTTTTCCAACTAGAGTTAGCCCTTATCTAATGGGAGACCGATCAACAGACACCGATCGAAAGGCAGGGGGTGGACTCAGAGCCCCACTCTGGGCAGGTGTCTCTGAAGTACTTTAAAATCCAGGTGACTCTGACAACTCGCCGGCCACAGCAGGCCCTAGGCTGGGATCAGCTGGTCGGTTTCCTAGGAGAAACCCTGGGAGAAAGGGCTCCAAGCAGGAGGGGGCTTTTTCACTTGATGCGCCCGCGGAGAAAGAAGTGCTGGAGGACGACCCCAAATTCGTGAGACGACCCCTGAATCTCTCCCCACTTGGCAGCATCTCCCCCGACTCCCCCGCCAACAGCGGAGGGTGCGCCGCGGTGGCGCGGACACCTGAGCCGGTGCCTCCCGCTAGGCTCGGCCTCCGCAGGCCCCCAGTCCGGCCCCACCGCTGGGGCTGAGGCAGGACGGCCCCACCGAGCCGGGCCGGGCCGCGCCGCGCCGGCCCCCCGCGCGCTCAGCCCCAGCGCGGACCCACCCGAGTGCGCCCCACGGCGATGCCCACGCCGCGCCCGCCACCGCCCCCCCGCACGGGATTGCGCGCCCCAGGCGCCCGGGGGGCCCAGGCCCGGCGCACTCACCACGGACGCGGCCGCGGCCAGCACCTCCGGGAGAAAGCAGAGGCGGCGAGAGGGGCCATGGGGACCGCCCCCGCCGCCTGGGAGGAGGTTCCCGAGTGCGGGCTCCTCCCCCCGCCCGCCCCGAGAGTCGCGTCGGCCGGGCCTTGGGGGCGGGTCTGCCAGTTTCTCTGCAAGCGTGGCGCTCCACCCCCAGCCAGACGTACCCCACCCGGGCGATCGAGGAGCTAGGAGGGAGAAAGAGGGGTGGACATCTTGTCTTTTGAGAGATAAAGCTTGTGCTTTCCACATTCATCCCCGTCAGTGCTCACAAAGCATCGGTTAGTTCAAAGCGATGGTTAGTTCTGGTTTTACAGAATAGGAAACTGAGGCTTCAGAGGCTAGTAAACTTACATCACCCGGACAGCTTTCAGCTTTCTCAACTACATAGTGTACCAAATTACCTGCCTTTCCCATTTCCCAGGACAATTGAGAATATTAACTGAATAAATTGTGAGAAATCCTAACTTCTTCAAAGATAAAACAAAAAGTCAAGACAGAATCATATTTATAACTAAAAATTTAAAAGAAAAATCACGGTGGGTTCCGCTTAGGCAGGCAGGATAGCAGGCCATATTCTCCAGGGCACCCTACCACGCACAGTAAAATAAGAGATTCTCCAAGAATTACCCCAACCCAAAAGGAACAAACCATGGGAAGAACCAGGAGTGGGTCACTGAGCTCTAAGCAGGAGATCTGGGGCTTTGCTCAGGGCGCATGGAGAGCTCCTGCCCACACTGTGATCTGGGACTGAAAGAAGGAGAGCCAAACCTGAGCCTTTTAAGAGTTCCAGGTCTCCTGTGCTCTAAGCAGAAGCACTAGAAACCCACTCTGAGGGAAGCATCCTTGATTCAGTGCCATAAGGTTGATGCAAATGCAAGTTAACAGCAACAACAACAAAACCACCACACGTAGGCGGTCACACATAAGTGACAGTCAGCACAACTGATACACAACGGATTAAGGGATTCTCTAACACAGAATACAGAACTTTTTTTTTTTTTTAGAAAAATTTAAAGGAAAAGGAAAAAAAAAGGGATGTTCCTGGAGATTACTTACCAATTACGATGGAGATAGAGTACCAGCACATTTGAGAAATTTGGCAGAAACCACCTTAATCAAGTACGCAAAGTTAAATTCACCAGTAGTACAAATTGGTATCACACGTGAGATGGTATTCTAAGGCCATGACATCACCTTTATTGTATTCCTGCCAAAAATACAGAATTGGAATTTAATCATGAGAAAACAGTTAGATAAGCCCAAATTAAGGGACATTCTACAAAACGACTGGCCTGCACACCCCAAAAATTTCAATGTCATAAAAGACAAAGAAAAAAAAACTGTTTCAGATTAAAGGAGACTAAAGAGATTTGACATCTGAATTTCTGATTGAAAAACAAGTTGCAGCAAAGTATATTACTGAGACAATAGGAAGTGAATATGTACAGTGTGATAGATTAAAAAAAGCCTAGAATTCTTTGACATTCCTCGGGCTGAGAAATGGGTACATATTTCCCCTCCTTTTAAATCTGGGTTAGCGATGACTGCTTGGACAAATGGAGTAGAGTGGAAGTGACAGGGTGCCAATTCTGAACCCAACCTTAATTTTTTTATTATTTTTTTTCTGAGCCCAATCCTTAAAAGGCAATTTCTGGGAACACCTGGGTGGCTCAGTTAAGCATCCACCTCTTGATTTTGGCTCAGGTTGTGATCTCAGGGTCATGAGATTGAGCCCTGCATCAGGCTCCACGCTCAGGGTGGAGCTGGCTTAAGATTCTCTCCCTCTCCCTCCGCCCCTCTCCCTGCTCTCTCTCTCTCAAAATAAATACATACATAAATAAGATCTTCAAAAAGAAAAGGCAATTTCTGCTTCTTCCACTATATTCTATTTCTTGAATTTGATCATTGTATTATAGTTATATAGGAAAGTGACTTTATTCTTCAGAATTATTTAATGATTATCATAATGTCTGCAATTTCTCTCAAATGGTTCAGTTAAAAGTCTGTGTGTGAGAGAGTGAGAGAGAATGTATGCATAAATGTGGCAAAATGTTAACAACTGATGAATCTAGATGAAGTGTATACAGGTGTTCCATGAATAAATTTCACAACTTTTCTAAGCCTTGACATTTTACCCTCAAAAAAGTGAAAATAGAAGAGAAAGGATTAAATCTCAAAGAGGAAAAAAGCAATGACCTGACTTCCCCTTTTGGCCAAGATGAACTAACAAGGACAAGAAGTACCATCCCAACTAAAGTATCTAAAACAAAACAAAATGAACAAACAAACAAAAAAACAGACAAAATATCTACAACAGTTTTCAAGATACTCTATATGAAGCAACAAAGGATAGTGATCTCTGAGAGATAAGAAACTAATAAGGTGGGGCGCCTGGGTGGCACAGCGGTTAAGCGTCTGCCTTCGGCTCAGGGCGTGATCCTGGCGTTATGGGATCGAGCCCCACATCAGGCTCCTCTGCTATGAGCCTGCTTCTTCCTCTCCCACTCCCCCTGCTTGTGTTCCCTCTCTCGCTGGCTGTCTCTATCTCTGTCAAATAAATAAATAAAAATCTTTAATAAAAAAAAAAAAAGAAACTAATAAGGTGAGTCCTATAATTGCCCCAGTTTGCTACTTTGAGAGTTTCCAAGCATGGAGAAGGAAGAGAAAGCTGAGACAGAGACTGGCAGATCTGAGTTGAGGAAATAGACCCTAGGGTACAGAAACCAAAGCAGGTAGACTTCACAGGATAGAATAACAGAAAGAAGACAGCTGCATAGAGACAGAATACTGGACATATCCACAGAGTTCTCCCTCAAGAATTTATGACCAATACATGCATCTAAGGAAACTGTTCTAGGCCTGGGAAAGAACAATCTGTAAGGATTAGAGGGAATGGTTCTTGTCACTCACACTGGACTAGGAATAGTGCCTATATCAATCAGCCAGACTGGAAAAACTCATTATTCACAAGGCACCTGGTAGAATATTCAGGGAGATCTTCCCTCAGTAGTGGAGAAGTAGCCCTACAATGAGCACTACCTATTATAAAGTAAAAACAAGATCCCAAAGGACCAAACTATAACCAAATAACTTAAGTATGTCCCAGAACAAAGCACAAGAAGATTTATAGAGCTATAAAAATAGTCAACACTGAACGAGGTAAAATTCACAGTGTCTAGTATCCAAACAAAGATTACCAATTATACAAAGAGTCAAGAAAATACAACTGATGAGGGAAGAATAATTAGTGAAAAGCAACTCAGAACTGACACAGATGCTAGAATTAACAGAAAAGAACATTAAGACAATTATTATAACTGTATTCCATACATTCAAAAAGTTAGAAACACAGAAAATATAAAGGAAGACCCAAATTAAACTTGTAGAAATGAAAAATAAAATGTATGACTACATCATATAGGCCAGAAAGGGATAAATTAAAGTATATATTGTAAGGTTCTTATATTATGTGTGAAATGGCATAAGATCACTTTAAGATACCCTATGATAGATAAATACATATACTATAAACCCTTAAGCAACCACTAACATAACAAAATAAAGAATTATAACTAATTAAGCAACAAAGGAGATAAAATCATTCAACAAGAAACTTGATTAGTCCAAAGAAAGTAGGAAACCAGGAAAGTGAGAACAAATAACAGGCAGGACAAATAGAAAACAAACAGCAAATCTACCTTAATCTCAAATTAAATGTAAATGGTGTAAACAGCATAGATTGTCAGGATGAATAAAAAAGCAAGCCCCAACTATATGCTGCCTATAAAAAGTGCAGTTCAAATATCAAGATAATATAATAAATAAGTTAAAAGTGAAAGGATGGAAAGAGTGAAACTATGCTAACACTAGCCAAAGGAAAACGAGATTAGCTACTTTAAAATCAAACAAAATAAATTTCAGACCAAAGCATATTACCAGGGATCAAGAAGGTCATTTTATAAAGGGGTCAATTCATCAAGAGGATATAAGTCTTAAACATTATGAACCTAATAATAGTGCTTCAAAATACATGAAGTTAAAACTGATAGAACTGCACAAAGAAATAGATGACTCCATAATTATAGTCAGAGATTTTAACACTCCTCTCTCAATAATTGCCAGACCATGTATGCAGAAAATCAGTATGGATATAGAAATTTTAAATAACACTATTAATTACTTGACCTGATTGACATTTATAGAACACCCAACAATAGCAGAATACATACACATATTTCTCAAGTGCACAGAGAACTATTTTGGATCACAGACTCAATAAAATTCAATAGGATTCAAGTCATGCAACTTATGTTCTCTGACCACAGAAAAATTAAATTAGAAATCAGTAACTAAAAGATCCTTGGAAAATCCCCAAGTATTTGGAAACTAAACAACACTCTTCCATATAACTGGCAGATTAGGGATGCCTGGATGGCTCAGTCGGTTAAGCATCTGCCTTCAGCTCAGGCCATGATCCCAGGGTCCTGGGATTGAGTCCCACATGGGGCTCCTTGTTCAGCGGGGAGCCTGTTTCCCCCTCCCCCCGCTTGTGTGCTCTCTCTCTTTCTCTCTCTCTCACATACACACGTGCATGCATGGACAAATAAATAAATAAAATCTTAGAAAAAAATAATCGGCAGATTTAAGAAGAAATCAAAAGAGAAATTGAATAATATTTTGAACAGAATGAAAATGAAAACAACATATCAGAATTTGTAGATGCCACTGATGCAGTACTTAAGGGGAAACTTACAGCACTAAATGTCTATATTAGAGAAAAAGGTCTCAAATCCGTGATCTCAGCTCTACCTTTCAAACCTAGAAAAGAAAGAGCAAAGCAAACAGAAAGCAGAATAAAGGAAGTAATAAAGACCAAGGTAAGAACCGATGAAATAGAAAAGAAGAAAACAATAGAGAGAATCAAATAAAGCAAAGGCTGGTTCTTTCAGAAAATCAATAGAATGGACTATGCTTTAGCTATACTAATCAAAAAAAAAAAAGAGAAAAGACAAATTATCGAAATCAGAAATACAGAGTTGATATCACCACATATTCTTCAAGTATTAGGGATAAAAGTAGGTCTTTTTATAGTTCACAAGTGTGATGATTGAGTATCCACACTGTTTTGTGATGTGCCTCCTTCAAGCCTTGTTATGACTACAACATATTACCCATCTGATGTGAAAAAAATAAGAAAAAAGGGATAAAAATAGATTATTATGAACAATAATAACTTTATGCTAATAAATTTCACAACATAGATAAAATGGACAAACTCCTTGAAAGACATAAATTACCACAGCTCACATAAGAATAGATAACCTAAAAAGACCAGTATCTACTAAAGAAGCTGAAATTGTACTTAAAAACCTTTCCACACGGAAAATTCCAGGCCCACATAGCTAGAAGAAATAATGCTAATTCTACACAAAATTTTCCAAAACAATTGAAGAAGAGGGAATACTTCCCAACTCATTCCATGAGACCAGCATTATCCTAACTCCAAACCCAGACAAAAATACTACAAGAAACAAAACTATAGACTAATATCTCTCATGCATACAGAAGCAAAAAAAAAATCTAAACGAAACTTTAGCAAATTGAATTCAATGGCATAAAGAATGATAACACAACATGACCAAGAAGGATGGGTTCACCCAAAAATTGCAGAGTTGGTTTAACATTAAAAAATCAAACAGTAATTCACCATATTATCAAACCAAAGCAGAAAAACCATATAATCATCTCAATAGATGCAAATGCTGCATTTGACAAAATCTAATGTTTATTCCTAATAAAAATTTTTGGTAAGCTAGGAATATGAGGGAACTTCTTCAACCTGATAAAAGACATTTACAAAATACTGACAGCTAACTTCATATTCAGTGGTGAAAGACTGAATGCTTTCCCACTAAGATCAGAAACAAGATAGGGGGATGTCTTCTGTCACCACTTCTACTCGACATTATATATAGACACAAAAACTCTAAACATAATTTCAATAGATTAAACAATATATAAAAAGGATACTACATAATTACCAAGTGGGATTTATCCCAAGAGGGATTCAACCCTTCAAAAATCAATGAGTGTAATTCAACATATTAGCCAACTAAGAAGAAAAGCCAGATGAAATCATATTTCTAAAAAAGAAATAAAAGGAGTCCAGATTGGAAAGAGAGAAGAAATCTGTCTTTTTCATAAATAACATGATTGTCTCTGTAGAAATTCCAGTGCAATATACAAAAATGCTACAAAAACTAATGAGTTTAGGGAGATACAAGATACAATATTGATATACAAAAATGAGTTGAATTTCTAGATACTGGCAATGACAACTGGAAATTGAAATTTTAAGATAGCATCAAAAATATGAAAGACTTAAGGATAAATGTGACAAAAGATGTAAAAGGTCTTAAACTGAAAATGACAAAACATTGCTGAGAGAAATTCAGGAGACCTAAATAAATAGAATTGTATGCTTTGCTCATGAGTCAGAAGGCTCAATACTGTCAAGATGTCAGCTCTCCCCAAATTGATCTGTGTGTTCATCGCATTTCTAACAAAAAACCCAGCAGGTTTTTCTTTTCCCCAGAAACTGACAAAAAAAAAATCATAATGGAAAGCAAAGGACCTAGAATTCCTAAAAACAACTTTGGAAAAGAATTTTATATGATTTTGAGAATTACTGTAAAGCTACCATAATTTAAACAATGCAATATAAGCATAAAGATGGACAGATTAATAGAATATAATTGAGATTACAAAAATAGGGGCACCTAGCTGCCTCAGTCCGTAGAACATGTGACTCTTCATCTCAGCGTTATAAGTTCAAGCCTCGTTTTGGGGGTAGAGTTTACTTAATAAAAATTTTTTTTAAAGATTCCAAAAATAAAATCATGTAAATATGACTTTTGACAAAGGCACAAATACAATCGAGCAGAGAAAGGATAGTCTTTTCAATAAATAGTGCTTGAACAACTAGATATCCCATCAAAAAAAGAATACCTCATCTTAACATATACAAAAATTAACTCAAAATGAATGACAAACCTAAATGCAAAACCTAAATCTATAAAATGTCTAAAAGAAAATATAGAAGGAAATCTTTTTAAACTGGACTTCAAAAATTAAAACTGCTCTTAGAAAAACACTGCTTAGAAAATGTAAAAGCACTAGGGGCGCCTGGGTGGCAGAGCGGTTAAGCATCTGCCTTCGGCTAAGGGCGTGATCCCGGCGTTATGGGATCAAGCCCCACATCAGGCTCCTCCGCTGAGAGCCTGCTTCTTCCTCTCCCACTCCCCCTGCTTGTGTTCCCTCTCTCGCTGGCTGTCTCTCTCTCTGTTGAATAAATAAATAAAATCTTTAAAAAAAAAAAAAAAGAAAAGAAAATGTAAAAGCACTAAAACCAGATAAAGACACCACACGAAATGTGAATTATAGGCCAATATCTCTCATGAATATAGATGCAAAAATCCTCAACAAAATGTTAGCAAACCGAATCCAACAATACATTTAAAAAGTCATATGCCACCATCAACTGGGATTTATTCCCAGGATGCAAGTGTGGTTCAATATCCACAAAACAATTAACGTGATACATCTCATCAATAAGAGAAAGGAAAAAAAACATATGATCATTCCAACAGGTGCAGAAAAAGCACTTGACAAAGTACAACATCCATTCATGATAAAATCCTCCACAAAAGTAGGTCTAGAGGGAACATACCTCAATACAGTAAAGGCGTTGTATGAAAAAAAAAAAACACAGCCAAAATCATACTCAATGGGGAGCAACTGAGAGCTGTTCCTCTATGGTCAGGAATAAGACAGGGATGTCCGCTCTCACCACAGTTATTTAACACAGCACTGGAAGTCCTAGCCGCAGCAATTAGAAAACATAAAGAAATAAAAGGCATCCAAATTGGTAAGGAATGAGCACTCTTACAATCTGCAGATGACATAATACTAATATATAGAAAACCCTAAAGACTCCACCAAAAAAACTAGTAGAACTGATAAATGAGTTCAGTAAAGCCACAGGATACAAAATCAAAGTACAGAAACCAGTTGCATTCCTATATGCTACTAATGAAGCAGCAAAAAGTGAAATTAAGAAAACAATCCCATTTATAATTGCACCCAAAACAGTAAGATAGCTAGGAATAAACTTAACCAAAGAGGAGAAAGACCTGTACTCTGAAAACTATAAAACGCTGATGAAAGAAATTCAAGATGATGCTAAGAAATGGCAAGACATTCCGTGCTTGTGGATTGGAAGAACAAATATTGTTAAAAGGTCTACACTATCCAAAGCAATCTACAGATTTAATGCAATTCCTATCAAAATTTAAAAACAGCATTTTCACAGAACTAGAACAAACAATCCTGGGGCACCTGGCTGGCTCAGTGAGCAGAGCAAGCAACTCTTGAGCTCAGGGTCGTGATTTTGAGCCCCATATTGCGTGTAGAGATTACTTAAAAAAAAAAAAAAGTGTAGAACAAACAAACCTAAAATTTGTATGGAACCACAAAAGACCTTGACTAGCCAAAGCAATCTTGAAAAAGAAAACGGGGGTATCACAATTCCAGATTTCCTAGATTGCAAAGGAGTAACTAAAATAGTATAGTACTGGCATAAAAATGGACACACAGATCGATGTGATAGAACAGAAAACCCAGAAATAAGCCCACAATTCTATGATCAACTAATTTTCAACAAAGGAAGAATGAATATACAATGGGAAAAAGACAGTCTCTTTGACAAATGGTGCTGGGAAAACTGGTCGGCCATATGCAAAAGAATGAAAGTGAACCACTTTCTTCCACCATATGCAATAATAAACTCAAAATGGATTAAAGACGTAAATGTGAGACCTGAAACCATAAAAATCCTTGAAGAGAGCACAGGCGGTAATCTCTCTGACATTGGCTATAGCAACTTTTTTCTAGATATGTCTCCCGAGCAAGAGAAACAGAAGCAAAAATAAACCATTGAAACTACATCAAAATAAAAAGCTTCTGCATAGTGAATCAAATAATCAACAAAACTACAAGACAGCCTACAGAATGATAGAAGAAATTTGCAAATGACATGTCTGTTAAGGGGTAGTATCCAAAATATATAAAAAACTTATACAACTCAATACCCAAAAAATAGTCCAATTAAAAAATGGGCAGAAGATCTTTGGAGACATCCAGGTGACCAACAGACAAAGGAAAAGAGGCTCAGCATCACTCTTCACAAGGGAAATGTAAATCAAAACTGCAGTGAGACATCACCCCATACCTGGCAGAATGGCTAAAATAAAAAACTCAGGAAACAACAAGTGTTGGTTGGTAAGGATGTGGAAAAAAAGGAACCTTCATGCACTGTTGGTGCAACCATTGAGAAAAACAGTATGGAGTTTTCTTAAAAAAATTAAACATAGAGCCATTCTATGACCCATGTATATACATACGCCAAAACTTACCAAATAGTGCATGGCACTATGGAAACGCATGGGATAATGTTGTTATAATCTGTAAGTGGAGGGTGCCTTTACAAGCATGATCGATACTCCTAAATTATACAAGAATACATGGATAAATTTAAAACACTTTTTTAAAAATTGCATGGCAAAAGCATAAAAAAAGTCAAAAGACAACTTTGGGGAAAGTATCAGTAATATTACAGATAAAAGATTAACTTTCTTAGTGTAAAAAACATTTACAAGTCAGTGAGAAAGTTCAACAAACCAATAATAAAATGGGAAAAATATATGAAGTAACAACTTGTAGTTAAGAAAATGTAAAGCCATCATTATTTTACGAGAAGATCCTCATTCTTACTTATAAAATAAATGAAATTCAAATGCCAATTAAAACTACACTGAGAGGGGCGCCTGGGTGGCGCAGTCGTTAAGCGTCTGCCTTCGGCCCAGCGCGGGATCCTGGCGTTCTGGGATCGAGCCCCACATCAGGCTCCTCTGCTGGGAGCCTGCTTCTTCCTCTCCCACTGCCCCTGCTTGTATTCCCTCTCTCGCTGGCTGTCTCTCTGTGTCAAATAAATAAATTTAAAAAATAAAAAATAAAAAAAAATAAAAAAATAAAAAACATAGCATGAAATATGAGGCAAACTCTATGATATGATTTGAGCAAGTTATGCAGTATAGGAAAGAAGATTCCACTTGGCCTCGATGTTTGTTTCATTCTCTTTGAATAACTCAGATTTAGAGATATGGAAGTAGTTTATCTTCTGAGCAAATCACTCTGTATTCTGTAGGGATTAATATTTGCATGAGCATAAACTACACGTCATAAACTAGTTTGTTGATCTCAATTCTTAGAATCGATCAATAGATAAAATGCAGAAAAATCAATTATACTAACAGGAAAAAAATGCAAATGCTATAAACCCTAACATTATAAATGTAAAGGCAGAGAAGAGAGAAACTGGGTGGTGGCTAGGGGCATAGGGTGGCAGTAAGGAGACAAGAAGAGTGGAAGACTAGGTCGAGGGTGCTATTTTTCTCATACTACCTGATAGTGAATCAAGAGTTACTACTTACATTGACAGAACAAGAATTCAAAGTTAAGCACGATATTTAAATTTACAATGACAGGGGTACCTGGGGCTCAGTCCATGGGGCATAAGACTCTTGATCTCAGGGTTGTGAGTTCAAGCTCTGCATTGGGCGTGGAGCCTATTTTAAAAAAATTATAATGATAAACAATAGAAGAATGGGAAATAATATAAGTAAGAAAGCACATGGAAGGAGAAAGCAATGGACTGTCTCACTGAGGTATATTTTTCATCATTCATAACATGGGGTTAACAAACATCAAATAAAGTAAATCAATCAAGAAAGTAGTATCAGCATAGAGTTCACAACTACAATACTAACTACCGAAAGACTTAAAAGCAAACTCTTGAAGGTGATCAGACATGGGTGTGAAGGAGAGGTTTCAGGAAAGAAACAGGAAACTTTTATCTTTTTTCCATTTAATACCATTCTGTACCTTTTGAATTTTTTAACCAAGTGCATGATTACTTTTATAATAGATATTCCTTATACAATTTTATCATTTTAGTTTTGTTTAATTTTAGGTTTCAGGCACATGAGGAAAATATAATGTATCTATTTTAAAGTTTTATGGTCTGACCATTTATGTTTTCCAGATAAAGCTAAGCCACTTCACAGCCTGTTTCCACACGGTGGTATTTTCCAAAGAAACACTAACCCGCATCCAAAAATAACAGTAAGCAATTTAAATCTTCACAGCGCTGTCTTGAAAACATCAAAAGGGGATTCCACTCATGATACATAACAAAACCTCTTAAAATCTTCTTTCTCTGACCCTCTCTCAATATCTCACACCATATGGTAACTGCTCTCAAATCTCTACCCTCCTTCTCTTGAAACGTCCACAAAACACAGTCCACACTGTTCCCGGTCTCCTTTACTCACCACTTCCCTCCCCTTCCTCTGTAGGCCCGTTCTCTTCTAAATATCTGCCCATTCGAATATAAATCAAGCTTCCCCTATATCCATTTCAGACCTTACCCCACGGGTCTTTTTTCTTAGCCTGGGGAAACTAGCATCATTGTAATGTTATTCCTTAAAGAAAATCAAATTCTAATTTCCAAAAGATCTGCCCCGAACAAACATTTGAGATAGAGTCTGCTGGAATTTAGTTATGAAGCTGTAAGTTTCTCTCCTGTAGGCATCCTAAAGATAGGAGCTGGGTCTTAGTCATTTTTGTATTCGGGTAGAAAATGACATGCCTCACACGTAGTAACCCTTTACCCACCAAATGCACATTTTACTTTTGAATTGTAATTTGGAATTGAGCTTTTATGGGAGAGAGTGGAGGAGAAGAAGAGGAAGGGAGCTAGTGTTTACCGAGTATCTACTAGGGAGCAGACACTATGCTTTTATGGTGACGATATATCTTCCTACCTTCTTTCCTGGATCAGTAACTCTGAAATCAGAGCAAGAAAAAGAGATGCGGAGAACTATGTGTAGTTTGAAAGACCCCTCGGTGTGATGCTGTTCGTGCTGACCGTGTGTAGAAACACACGCATCATAAAACATTCACAGACCCCGACAGATATAAACGAAGACACTTTTACAAACAGTTATGCGTCCAAAACACTGTTTGAACTTAAGTGTTGAGGATGGGGGAGCAAGATGAAGAAGCCTGGTGGAAACTCTGTGTTTGTGTATGTCCGTCGTCCGTGTGTATACAGTGCGTACATACTCAAAGATGCCCACTAGATGGCAAACCCACATTTCAAATGTTAACGGCTACCGGGCTGCCCCTTCTGGGCATTTTAATAATTCAAGCCAAATTCTTATAAGGCCAAGATATTATATACAGTTTAACAAGTATACAGGTTAACTTTGTGGTGATGGTCTTACAAGTACTTTCTAGAGACAGAGGCTGAATTTATAGCTCCACAGTTTCTAAAATCTACTGACGTAGTTTCCAGCCAAAATTGAGTACTAATGCAGGTAAATTAAATCCCCTTATTAGATCATCTGATTTCATAATGAGGCTTCAATATGAATTAACTGCGGGAGTAAAACAAGCAATAAGGCCAGGATGTGACCCCAAGTAGCTCCAGAAGCCAGGCATTAACTAGAATGCATCTCCACCCTTCTCTAGGATGAAAGGGAAGAAGCCAAAGAGGAATGCTAGTGCCCTTCCCCCTAGTTTTCCCACCTCCCTCTGTTCTTCCCTTGACCCCCCCCCCCTTGCTGCCAGCCTCAGCTCTAGCTGCCCCGCCCGAAATTCCCCAGTGGCCCCCCCTTACAGGATCGACTGTGAGCTAGCACAAGCTAGATCGCCATCAATCTCTCCCACACCCACCCACACTGATTTGTTTCTATTCAAGTTCTGGACTCACTCACTCCATGGATGCTGTCTTTCCAGCTTTGTGTCCTCAGCACCAAACCCTGAGTCTGGCATGTAGAGGACACACAGTCCGTTTGACTGCTTGAATAAATGAATAAACGCTGAGTGTAAACAGTCAGACTGCAGACTTCTCTTAAAAATTCCAGCCTTTGGATCATGGGATATAGAGGCGAGATAACTCCTACATCAAATCCTTTGCAGAGGTGTGGACAGGGACGGAGAAACAAGGGGCCAGAGCCAGAGAGGCCTGCTCAGGGAGGTTGCAGGGCTATTACAATAGGCCCACAGAGCTTCCTTTCTCTGGCGTCCCAAGAATAGTTCTTCAAAGCAATAAAATACATGGGTAGGGGTCCCTCCACAACCTTCTATATTCCATCATCATCTACAATCAGGTGAATCCCTGACTATTTTTGTAACTATTCTCCTTGACCTCCTTTGAAATGAGTCTTCGTTGCTTAATAACAATGCCAGCCAGGGATTCAGATATTTTCTGGGGGCTCCAGCAGGAGATATCTTCTGAGCTTAGTTGGCCATGAGAGGAACAGGTTCCAATGCAGGACCTGGGGGTTAGCTCTGCTCATTATGTCGGCTACCTTAGTCAGCTAGGGCTGCCGTAACAAAGCACCACAAACTGGGTGCGTTAAACAACAGAAATCTATTATCTCACAGTCCTGGAGGCTAGAAGTCAAGAGCAAGGCGTTGGCAGGTTTGGTTCTTTCGAAGGGATGTGAGGCAGAATCTGTTCCATGCCTCTCCCCTAGTTTCTGAAGGTTCCCTAGCAATCCTTGGCATTCCTTGGCTTGTAGAGGCATCCTTCCAATTGCTGCCCCCGTCTCCCTGTGTGCATGTCTGTGATCAAATTTCTGCCTTTTATGTAGGAGACACCAGTCATATTGGATCAGGGACCCATCCTACCCCAGTTCGTCCACATCTTAACTTAATTAGTTACATCACAACCACCCTACTTCCAAAGAAAGGCCACCTTCTGAAGTACTGGGAGTTAGAAACTCAAAATACGATTTTTGAGGGGATACTATTCAACTCAGAACATTGGCCATATTTTCCAAAGCAAAAATTAGGACCCTCATTTAGCATACGGTTTGACATTTGGGACAGAATATTTGAAATCAGGACTGTCTGGGAAATGTGGGGGCTTAGGGAGCGTCATTTTAAAAAGTAAATCCAGGCATGTGCATGTTAACCTGAAGGGTTTTAAAACATCCCTAACTGGATATCCAATTGAAGAAGTTCTGCCAAATACCTAGAATTAGAGCAGACACGGGCTGTAAATAATCAGGTCCCGTGGAATCAGAGAGGACTTCTCATGAAATCAAATCAACATGAAATGGATAGGTGATAAATAGGTAGATAGACACACACCCATATACACACACATACACACATCTTTGAAAGAGTGCACGAGTAAGTGAGATTTGTGTACATTCTACTAGCTTCTTTTAAGATCAGTATGGAGAATTAACTCCTTGTGTATTGAGGGTTGAAAAAAGCAGAATGTTCCCTGAAATAGAGGTAAGATTTTTCAAGTGTGATTTTTATTACAAACTGGTATCATTTCCCCACCAACAACCCCCTCTGTAAATATATATATATAAGGTATAATAAAAAACAACAGAAATGTATTATCCAATTTCCAAATGTTCACAATTTTAGGGGTAGAATTATATAGCGAGGATAACTTGTATCTGTAACCTATTATAACTCCTGTCCTCAAACTAATTTTTGCATACTGTGTTCCCAAGATAGAAATAAAAGCAGGTCTGGGGACACCAGAGATGCAAGAAAAGTGTGTTAAAAAAAAAAAAAAAACACGAAAAAACCTCACAGAGCCATAATGGAGCCACTTAAGTTAAAGCCCCCAGTCAGTAAACCAAGGCTTAATACCTAACCTAACAGCAGTTCCAACCCCCGAGGAATGCAACCTTTAACCAGTTAACATGGGAACTTCCTGGTCAGCACTAGGAAATGTACTGATAGACCCCTTCCATTCCCCTTAGAAGGGCAACCTTGCCTAAAACAATGGCTTCTTTGCGAATCACTTCCTTTTTTTCTGCTCCCTCTCTACCTTTAAAAACCTCTCCTTTTCGGCAGCTTGATGGAGCTCCTTTCTATTTGCTAAATGGGATGCTGCCTGATTCATGAATCATTTAATAGAGTCCATTAGATCTTTACATTTTACCTGTTTGAATTTTTGTTACTTAGCAGATTTGGTGGCAGCAACAGGATCCAAAGTGAACTCCGGCAGCATTCGGGAGCAAGAAACACAGGTGTAGCCCCCTGCAAACACTTCTGAGTTTGCTGTCTTTCTCACCGTCTCCAAGGACCCTGGGTGAGTTCCTCTGGGTTGAGCTCCGCTCTGTTTGTCTTTGAGCTTTGGATCTAATTGGCCTTCATTTACAGGGCAGGGCAGCTCCAGCTGGCAGATGGTTCTGCCCAAAGCCCAGGTGAGCCGGCAGAAGTGTCAGCCAGAAGCCAAGCCCTCAGACGTTTGGACCTCAATTCCCCAAGTAGAAACCCCAAGACCTTACTTAGCTCTGGCCCTGGATTCCATGCTGGGAATGGTCAGTGGCAACTGCAGTTCTCATGCCTTGGGGTTTGCTGGATTAGTCCCTTCTGCAGGACAGCATTCCACGGAAGCTGGCGCTGGTGTGCGGAGGGCCTTCCTGTGGGCAGGACGCCATAACGTCTCTTGGTTACTGCCCATATATTAAGGTGGACATGTGTGTTTGCCTTGCGTTGTGTAAATAAAAGGTATTGCTAAGGGAATCCCAGAAACCAGAAAGGGGCAAAATTGATGGGCCCGTGTCAAGCATTTAAAGGCTGTTAGAGTGCTTGCCACCTCAAAAAGACTCCCATGATAGGATAATTTGGTCAGAAAACAGGTTGGGTTGGCCCGCCAACTTCAGGAAAACCTCATGCAGTGAGGTATGCTATAAAACATTCCACAAGTCCCTACCCACAGCTTGTCCCTCTTCTAGGTATTAGTTTGGCTCTGAGAAATCCAGAAGTCTAGGTAAAAGAAATGGGATCCTTTACATCCAAAGAACTGAGTCTGCCACTTTCCGGCATACCTGCTTATGTTATGTCCAAGAAGTAAAGTCCCAGAAGTTGCAAATTGTCTAGTAAAAATGTCAAAATCCTACTAAAAGCAACCTAAAATTACAATGGCCATTATGGGCAATGTTACAATTAGAGAAGAACATTTAAGAAGGGCACTTAAAAGCAAGGCTTTCCAAAGAAGGAAGAATGAAACACCTGTTTTAATCGGCAAGCAGAAGTTTCCAAAAGGTTTTGAAATTCCAAAATAGCTTCATTAAAAGTTTTGCTGCAAAAAGCTGATAAAAAAAATTTTTTTTAAAGACTCAAGAGACTTGCTCCTCCGCCTTTTGGCTAAGATCAAGTGTAAAAGACATAAGAGGTACCAAATACAAAAAACCGTTAAGACTGATGTAATTCTCAATGCTTCCCTTTTTACTCTCCTTTATTTGAATACTCATTCTAAGTTGTCCTTTGAATTGACTTTACAGGACCATAAAGGCCATTCAAAGTTCAACTATCCTTTATGAATTCACAAATTTCCCCTACTTATCCCAAACATCTTTTAAATTATTGGCCGTAAGAAACCAAAGACCTTCTCGGAAAAACTTACATTCTTTCTCTGTCTCTTAAAGTTATATATCTTATCACGTCTTTGAAATGTAAATGCAGCCCACAATCATCTGAGACAAAGGGGAAAAAATAGGAAAAGAGGCCTTTTTATTTTATTTTTATTTTATTTTATTTTTTAATGTTTTTTTTATTATATTATGTTAGTCACCATACAGTACATCCCTGGTTTCTGATGTAAAGTTCGACGAAGAGGCCTTTTTAAAGTACAAACTGCTAAAAGGGCTCTTGTCTCCGAGCTCTACCGCAACCTTCTTAACATTAATTCCAGGGATAAATACAGATCTTAAAAATCTCCACAAATATTTATAACTATAAGGTCTTTGTGTCTCTGTGTGTGTGTGTGTGTGTGTGTGTGTGTGTGTGTGTGTGTGTGTGTATACACATGTTACAATGTATATATGTTACAAATGTGGGATATTTTTCTACCTCTGGGTGGTATTGATAAAATTAATTTGTAAAACAGCCCTATGTAGTTGGTTTGAAGGCAAGCACTTGTAGATTTATAGCATTCTAAAAATTTCAGAAAGATCTAAACTAATCCAAATGTTTTTTTAGGTTCACATGAACTGGGAAAATATTCAGTATTAAAGCAAATTTAAGGTTGTTGGTTTGATTACAAGAGACATGTCTTTAGAGTTATCAGCATTAAATATAAAACATTTATTCTGCCTGGATTCACTGAAAGTCAAAAAAGTTCTTATTATTTATGTTGCAAAATTTGCCAGAAAAAAAACTTAGAATAATGGTCGACTTTGTCTAACGTGTCATGAAGTTTTTTGAGTAATATAAACATAAGAACAAGTAAAGTAAATAGATGTAAATAAGATAAAAAGGTTTTAGATAAACTTTCTAAATAGTTTCCTCCAAAACCCTTCAGTAACCTAAAATCTAAAAGTTTCATGAAGGGACGAGTTAAGTTCGTTAAATATCTAAGTCATTTCCAAATAAGATAATATAGTGAAACATTAATTATTGAAAATTCATTTACTTTTGGTTTGTTGATAAACAGACCTTGATCTGTTGATAAACATGTTTTGTGCTTTATTCAGATATGATACAATGAAGAAACACATTTCTAGAATTTGTAAAATGTATTCATAAATTTATCTAACGAATACTGGTGTAACAGTTCACAATTTCTTACTTCTTACCCTCCACTAGAAATTAGTTTCTAGGGATTAAGAATTCTAATTAATACATGTGGTTAAAGTTATTAGAAATAATAAGAGAAACGTCTCTGTATGCAAGAAAGGTAGGATGTGTGATTTCAGTAAAAGAAGGTATGCGAAACGGAAATGCTTTTTTGTTGAGGGAAAATAAAGTAATTTTGTCCTAAAATGAGGCTGGTTGTTTAAAGGGGAAAACTTAGGACAAAATCTGAATGTAAAAAGAAAGTTGTAGAAGATTTATGAAAGAGCAATCTTTGGAAAGAAATTTTATGTATGGTCAGTACTGACTAAGATTAAACTAAATTTAGTTAAGTAAATGAGTTTTAATATCAAAAGTACACTGATGCAAAATTAAAATTTAGTTTTCTCTTTGGTAAGAGAACAAAGTTTTCTTGACCTATTGGTCTGTTCTTAATAAGAAATTGTAAACAATAGTTTTTATTTACCTTTAAATGCATTTGCTTAGAAAACAAAGATTATGTGTTTTGCCAAAATACTTTCTTATGTTTATCAGGTCTTTGATTACTTAAGAAAATTATGTCTTAATATTAAAAGATAAACTTTGTTCACAAATATATAACCTTCTGCATTTGCCTTTAAAATCTTTTATTGTCACTTAGATTAAATGGATAATTAGGTATTGTTTCAAAATGATCTGTGATCCTGTTTCATCAAATGTTCAGATCTTTTGCTATTTTTGACATACTTCCAAAAATCAAATTCTATAACGAAGTCTTCTGACCACAGTCTACTGAGGAGACCCAGTGGGCCGCTGGAACATTTCCAGGTTTTGTTTTCATCACAAATGAGAGATAGTAAGCTAAATAGCCTTTTTATGTATGCTAAATTACATGGGAGATGGCGCCAAAGAAATGATGCTGAACCTTCTTTGACTGTATTTGTGTAGGTATATGTCGTTAAAACAAGTATTCTAGAAATTGTATCAAACTCCTAGAAGCCTGATATTTCCTAATATGCTATTGACTTAAAGTGTTGTGTGTCATAGAAATCACCAAATTTCCTTGTCAATTTCATTATAATGCACTCCTATCAGATCTTTAGCCATGGCCACTTTTAAGTCTCTTGTCATTTACAGTTATTGTTCTACTCTGATGCTTTTGCAAATGTGTCTCGTCAGTGAAATTCATGGAAAGGAATCTGACAAGTAATGTAGAATACAGATTTCTGATAACCTTCAGCTTATACAACAAACTGGAATTTAGAAACTCGCAAACAAAGACTGCCCTGGAATCTCCTTGGAAGGGACTATCCTAGGTCCTCTTCACTAACATACGGCAGCCAAACCTCAGAGACTTACACCTTGCACGTCCACCTCACAGCTGAAGAAGGCTCCACCTGACATCGGCTACTATGCAAGAGTTGAAACCTCCAAATCAAACTGACTAGGAAGAGAAGTAGCTGACATCAACGTACACTGCTTCTGCCCAAGATGCTGAATCGACTTCATACTGACTAAACATGAAACCCTTGCTTCCCCTTCTTTCCTTTACTCTGAACCTGCCCTGGAAAGATAATGCCATCATCCGCATTTTCCAGGCTATTGCTAAAGGCGGTGGGCTTTGCCTCTTAGACTGCTGGATTTATCATCAAATATGTTGCTCGGTCCATTAACAGTGCCACGTTAGTGAAGGTGGCTTGTGCCCTGACAGGGTTTTGTCTGTGTCTGTGGTGGTTATCATTCCCCTCGGGGCTATGAATGCCAGGTTGCTGGTGGCCAGGTCCCGCAATGATTCCTCCATTGTGTCCCTCCCTTTGCACAAGCAGACTAAGACATCTCATTGGTTGAATCCCCCGGACTAGGACATATTCATGACTCAGGATTTGCTTCCTTTGGCAGGGCCCTACTTCCCTGGTTAGGGGTAAATGTAAATGAGAATATGATCAGGAACTTCTTCACACTTAAAGATAGTGTAGAATCCATTGCTAAGACAACAGCTGCTGGACGAAGATCCTTAGATTTTTCTGGCCAAGGTTGTTCTTCATATTGGATAGCTCCTGATTATCTTGTAGCTGAGCAAGGAGGTGTCTGCGCTGTAGCCAGCACCAGCCACCTGCTGCACCTGCATTAACACTTTGGGGAAGTTCAAACACAATTACGTAAGATCACCATCACCGAGCGAGCCACTTGGCTAAAAAGAGAGACTCCAGCAGTGTCTTTCTTTTACTTCTTTGATTTTGATTGGTTTGGGTCTTGGAGACCATGGCTTCAAAATGTACTCCAGGCATTGGGAATCATCCTGCTTTTAGTAATCGCGATAATCTCCCTGGTGCACTGTATTCTCTTAAAAGCTTTAAATGCATGTTCACAGCTGTTCACATCCAAGCAATGATCTCCCTAAGACGGGAACGTCAGAAGAGGAACGGAGAGGATGACAGACTTAAAAATGGCGAGCTTGGGGGCGCCTGGGTGGCACAGCGGTTGGGCGCCTGCCTTCGGCTCAGGGTGTGATCCCGGCGTTGTGGGATCGAGCCCCACATCGGGCTCTTCCGCTATGAGCCTGCTTCTTCCTCTCCCGCTCCCCCTGCTTGTGTTCCCTCTCTCCCTGGCTGTCTCTATCTCTGTCAAATAAATAAATAAATAAATAAATAATCTTTTTAAAAAAATGGCAAGCTTGAAGTCATAACCTGTGAATATCACACAGATTAAGCAAAAATGCTATGACCTGTGAATAGTGTGCACACAAAAAAAGCAACAACAAAAGCTGGGAGAACTCTGGAGGGGCATTAATGCCTTAAATTTTGATCACATTTCAAGTAGGCTGAGAGTCTGATCAAAAAGGAGGAATTATTAAAAAGAAAACCACAGGACCATAATGGAGCTGCTTATGTTAAGGTGCCAGGGCAGTAAACCAAGACTTAATACCTAACCTAACTGCAGTTCCAACCCCCCCGGGAATGCAACCTTTAACCAGTTAACATGGGAACTTCCTGGTCAGCACTAGGAAATGTACTGATAGACCCCTTCCATTCCCCTTAGAAGGGCAACCTTGCCTAAAACAATGGCTTCTTTGCGAATCACTTCCTTTTTTTCTGCTCCCTCTCTACCTTTAAAAACCTTTCCTTTTCGGCAGCTTGATGGAGCTCCTTTCTATTTGCTAGACGGGGTTGCTGCGTGATTCGTGAATCATTTAATAAAGCTAGTTAGATCTTTAAAATTTATTTTTTTGAATTTTTGTTATTTAACAAGTGTAAGCCACAATCAGAACTGCTTCCCCAATAGGCCACAAACTGCAATATACCTTCCGTGTTAGAAAAAACTGTTTAACAAGAGACAATGTTACCCTTTCTGAGAATTTTGCCACTTTTCAAACAATTGTAAATTCTCTCAAATCATGTTGGAACTAGGAAAGATAAAATAAATTAATTAAAATAAAATAAAACAAAATAAAGTCTTATAAATGTGTTTTACATGGGACATCCTTGTAACAGGAAATAGGAAAAGACCCGGAGAAATTGGATAATGATGAAGGAAAGGGAAGAATTGCTCAGTAAGATAATAATAATCACCGTTGATGTATGAGCGCTGACCTAGGTCCAGGTGGGCTGTTTCCCTATTTAATCCTCTCAACAACCCTCCCAGGTAGCCATCATCGCCTCCATTTAGCAGATGGGGAACTGAGCCTCAGAGTGGTTACGTGATATGTCCACCCAAGGCCATGGGGTAAATAAGCGGCAGAACCGGGCATGGAATCCAGGTCAGCCTGAACCCACAGCCCCTGCGTCCAGAGCTGGCGAGGGGCTGTGGGGATCTGAGGCTTTCATTAAGCACCTCCACACATCTCCCGCTCGGAATGGAGCAGGAGCACCGGGCTTGTGGAGGGAGGTCGGAATGGACTGCGAGAAGAGTAAGGAGGTAGATTAAGGGGCATCAAGGCTTCACAACAACTGTGTATTGGGAAAACAATTTTGTTCAAGAGGGCTATTTATAGGGATGTTTTCCTCAGCACTCCCTTCCCCCATCTCCTCCCTTTTGTGTTAAAAGGCGCCTGGCAGATTGGTAGAGGGTTACAGGCAATGCACAGGAAACTCTGGAACACAATGAACGGGGCGGGGACAGATCCCCACCCACCTAAGAACATCACTAGCTCCAGGATTCAGAGACCCTGCGGGGGGACAGCTGGAGATCACAGCCGGGTCCCTGCTCCTTTTTTCATCCTTCTCCCAGCCAGAAAGAAGGCAACATGCCCAAAGGGGTGTGGAACAGAGTAAAATCAGGAAGCAGAGGCAAAGTAAGACAAAACAAACAAAACAAACACACACCAACATCACTGAAATCGGTCCAGTAGCCAAGTCATCCCCTATCCAGAGGACTCCCGAATTCTCTGAGGAGTCCAGATTTTTCCACCCAAGTCTCTCTTTAGCTTTCAAACTCCAAAGACACGGAGTGTGGAGTGGGAGAAGTGATCCCAAACCCAGCTGAGGAGAGGGACCTCAGAACCTCCTCCTAGACTCATGGGACAGACCCAGCCAGGCCCGCGGGGGCTGTGCTTACAGGAACAGCCGCGCACATCCTTCCCTCTGGGCCACCAGACAGGGGCCCCCAGCCACACAGATCCACATTCAGACTTCGAGGTTAAGGCCAGACCCAGGGCAGATTCAAATGTCTGTCTACTGGTGATTCAACCCACAGCACTTGGCCCTCCCTCCGGCCTTGTGCAGTCTATCCACGTGAGACTAGGAAGGATGCTTCCTGCTGCTGTTTGGCAGTGTCCCGTGCCCCTGGTGGAGCGGGACAAGGCGGTCTTGTGCTGCCTGGTTTGCTCATCGTGTCTGAAATACTAAAACTCAGTGCTACGTTGTGCATCATGGGTCAAATGTCATGACAGTTTTCAAAACACTGCAGAACACAAAAGATTTCCAAACCTCTTGTGTTTGAACAGCGTTCAATGCAAAGAAATTAGAGTCTAACTAAAACACTGGTGGGAAAGGCTTCTTTCTCAAATAATTTCCAACAGTATGTGCGGATGTCTCATCTAATTTCTAGTCCTAACCTCTTCACTCCTACCCAGTCCTGCATTTTATACAAAGGGCATTTCCTCCTGAAAGCTCTGGTAGCGTCCCCGCCTGGACCCCAAGACCTACCCTTTACTGCCTACCTGCTTGTACTCACTGACCTTCGTTCCACATTTTTTCTTAAGCTCTTCTTTCCAGCTTATCTCTTAACTCAGGCAAAAGACCCAATGGGCATAACATCCTGTGATGGAAACCTGGAAACCGAAACTACTCCTCCAGCAATAAAGACGGCTCAGACAAAGAGCTCCTGCTGGCCCAGACTACCCAGACCAGTGTGAATTTCACCCCGACTCACGCTTGCCCAGATGGACCGAGGGACTGACAGTTACCTTTACCTCACCTCCACCCAGGGAGGAGCACAAGCGTCATTGACATAACATACAGTGTACATAAGGGCATGGTTCCTTCAGGTGCATGCGCCACCTTGTGCCCCCCTCTACATAAGATGATAAGGCTCCCCTATCTAAATATTCACCCTAACCCTAAATAAAAGGAACCCATTCACCCTTGCTGGGGAGTCATGGCTTTGGAAGTTATTCCCCATGATCTCCTTATTTCCTGCAAATAAAATTTCCTTTGTGCAACAACTCGCCTGGTGTAGTTTCTTTTCTTCTTTTTTTTAGAGAGAGAGAGAGTGCATGCACTCACGCAAGCAGGGTAGGGGAAAGGGCAGAGGGGGTGGGAGAGGGAGAAAGAATCTTAAGCAGGCTCCACACCCAGCGTGGAGCCAACTAGGGGCGATCCCGTGACCCTGAGATCACGACCTGAGCTGAAATTCAGAGTCAGATGCTTAACCGACTGAGCCACGTAGGCGCCCCTGGCATAGTTTCTATCTGCAACTCACCAGAGAGTGAACTCACATTGGTTTGGTTACAATAGGGCCCTTGACATATAGAGAAGCTTGGTCTTTCTACAAAAACTAAATTTTTACCCTCACCAGCCCCAATTTTTTTAAAAAAGATTTTATTTATCTATTTATTTATTGAGAGAGAGAGAGAAAGTGTTTGCACTAGCAGGGAGAGGGGCAGAGAGACAGAGAGGATTCCAAGCAGACTCCTCACTGACTGCGGAGCCCGATGCTGGGCTTGATCTCACAACCCCGAGATCATGACTTGGGTGGAAACCAAGAGTCGGATGCTCAACTGACTGAGCCACCCAGGTGCCCCACCAGCCTCCAATTTTATAAATTTGGGGTCATCTTAGACTACTCTCTCCTACATTTACTCTTTTAAATAAAAGTCTGAGGTTCTTAATTAGTAGGTAGGGGTACCGATCAATGCAGTTGTTTTTATTTAAATTCAATTAGCCAACTTATAGTACATCATTAGTTTCAGATGTAGTGTTCAATGATTCATCAGTTGCATTTAACACCCAGTGCTCAACATCACGTGCCCTCCTTAATGCCCATCACCCCCTCCACCGATCAATGTAATTTTATTATAAAAAATTTGTAAGACTTTATTTTTTATAATTGAATCGTTTTCTTCTTCACTACGCCCTCACTTTCTGCCGTTTCTATCCCGAAATGCCTCGTTGATGGTGAAGCCACTGAACCGCATTCTCAGCTGGAGAACTATGGCTGCAAAGCAGGGTTTCCCCATGCTTTTTTCTCCACCTGAGTAATGCAGTTTTGGGATTCTAGGAACTGAAAGGGAACTAAAAGAGACAATGCTTCAGAAAGAGAGAGAGAATATCATGCGTAATAATAACTATGTCTGCTCTTCCACTTCAGAGCTAGGAGTAGGACCATGTAAGGGCCTCCTCCTCTGTTCATCTCACTGCAACGGCTTGCTCTTGGAAGGCTACTTAGAAGCAAGACTGACTTTCCCGGCCATAGAGGTGGTGGAGCAAAGGGAAGAATGTACTGCTAGCCAATCCCTGCTTCTAGGACCGAGAGACTGATTCTGGTTCCTGTCCCTTCTCTCCCGTCAGGTGGACCTCTCTTCCACTCTGTTCTGTTTGATTCAAGAGCGGTAATGTGGACCTCCTCCAACCCTATTAGCGATGCTTATTCTACCTCATTTGAATTACCTAGAGGCCACAATTTGCAGCACAACCTAGATCTGGGAACTCATGGCACAGAGAAATGCAGTAATGGAACTTGGGATATATAACTTTCTAGAAGTCGTTTTGCTCTGGCCATCCTCATCCCTTACTAGCTTCAGACCCTCAGGGCACTGGCATCCGGGCCCAGGGTGGGCACAAGACCTGTCTCATAGAAGAGCCGCCCCCAACATATCAGTCTGCTGGAGCCCCTGTAACAGAAAACCACAGACTGGGGGGCTGAAATAACAGACGTTTATTTTCTCACAGTTTTGGAGGCTGGAAGTCCAAGACTTAGTGTCACAGGTTCAGTTTCTCCTGAGGCTCCTCTCCTTGGCTTGTAGATGGCCACCCTCTCACAGTGTCCTCACACGGTCTTTTCTCTGTGGTCTCTCTGCGTCTTCGCCTCCCCTTCTAGCAAGGACTCTAGTCGGGTTGGATTAGGACCTGTTCTAACAGCCTCATTTAACTTAATCACCTCGTTAAAGGCCTTATCTCCAAACACAGTCAGATTCGGAAGTACTGGAGGTTAGGGCTTCATTAATATGAATCTGGCAGGGGAGGCACAATTCAGCTCAAAACACCCAACAAGCAGTGACAAGACCAGCATTTTTAAGCTAGGAACAGGGAAGAGGGAAGGAGAAGGTGTACCAGCAGGAGGACGAGCTGACATTCTCTAACCCAGAACAGAGAATTCAGAACACTGTAGAACTGCGGATTGCCGGGGCGCCTTGGTGGCTCAGTCGCTTAAACATCACCACACTCTTGACTTCGGCTCAGGTCTGGATCTCAGGGTCCTGGGGTTGAGCCCTGGGTCCTCATCCGACTCAGCAGGAAGTCGGCTTGAGGATTTCTCTCCCTGTCCCTGTGTCCCTCCCCCATCCGTGTGTGTGCACTCTCTCAAATAAATAAATCATTTAAAAAAATAAATAGAATTGCTGATTGCCGATTCTAGTTTTATGGCCAAGTAAAAAGCTATCTCACACGTGACACTAAAATCTCCCAATACCCACTCTCTGGTTCTGTACCTAATTTGTTTATGGAGGAGAAAATCACTACCATCATCGGTGAGTGAAGGGAGCAGATGGCGCACCTCGATGAGCATCCGTCTGAGCGGCAGATAAACTAAACCAAGGCAACGGCAGAACTCTATGGCTCTGTGGCGGAAGCGCCATGTGAGGGAAGTGCTTTCTGTCCTATGAAAATCTGCTGGCGGGATCATTTATATGACCACCAAACAGCTCAATTCATCTTCCTGTGAGCCGTCCTATGCAATCTCCAGATAATCTTACTTTCTAGGAAATCCCAAACCCAACGGATAAACCCTCTGAAATCCAAATCCGATATTCCTCAGCAGACCCTGTAAAAGGTACACGTCTCAGGGTAAGCAAGGAGAAAGAAAAATGAGAAGAGGAAGAGATAAGCAGAGGAAGGAAAGAGAAAGAAAAACAGAGTGTGCAGAGCAAGGGCTCAATTCAAGCTTGGCATCTATCACAGGGCACACTCAGCAATGAAAGGGGACAGGGACAAATGGGGAGGGGGACAGTTTTCCAGCTTCCTGAGTCTTGCTGTCACAATGTGGCTTCATTATCTGGCTTGATAAATTGTGAATTCTCCCAACCATAACGTGTAGATAATTGAGAGTTATCAAATAAAGACAAAGAACCACCATGAACATATATCAAATGTTTATTCAATCAACCCAGGCATAACGGACACCTTGCCCAGTGCTCAGTATTATCTCAACCCTGAACGCTAAACAACTTGAACCCAACTTCACATGACTTATCATGAAGCAGGGACCAAAAGGTCTCAGGCTGTTCCAGGATGAAACATCTAGGATTGCAGCACCCCCTGGGGAATCCTCAGTAAAGCACAGAAGAATCTTAGGGCTGTGTCCAGGTCACCAGCTTTCCTGGTTCACCTAGGCAGCGCTGTTTTGTGATAACCTACACTTCGGTGTTTGTTGGTGACTGAGGGGATCTGATACACAGCGAATGCTATACTGTGAAGTATATGAGAATTCTTTATAAATTACTGGTGGACTTCATTGTGAGAAAGATTATATTTAACAAAAATGATGTAATTAAAAATTAGTTGGTATTTGAATAAGGGCTATTGCTTAGTTAATATTATGGTATCAATATAAATTTCCTAATTTTGACACTTGTGCTCTGATTATAGCAGATATTAATATTTGGGAAGGCGGAGTGAAGGGTAAATGGAATTCTTTGACTATTATTTGCAAATTTTTTATAAGCTGAAATTACTTCAAAATGAAAAGTTAAAAGAATGTTTTCAAAGATTTCAAGAGGTAATTCAAGAACTTGACAATTTATCCATATGTGTTCTGGGAGCCTGACCCAGGAAAAAAGCACCCCTTTGGCCTCTCTCCTTTGCTGCCAAAGTGATGAAATCCACTGTAGGGTAGATGAAATGACAAGTATGAAAGTCCTCACTACAGTAAACTCCTAAACGAGTGTTAATAGTAATAATTATCGACTCATATGGAAATGATTCTCTATAAATAAAGGGAGGAACAAACCATCACACTGAATACCCTACCAGATATTCTCAAACACTTAGAAATTGCTGTCCTGGCACTAGAAAACAGGAGTCATGGGCTGGTTTTGAACAAAGCAGACATATAACAACAATATTTCAGGAAGGTTCAGCAAGCCTTTACTACATAGGATGGATGAAGTGGGCAGGGACCGGACTCAGCAAATCCCACTATGAGTTATTCTAATAACTGAGGAGTGAACAATCCTTACTGAATGGGCGTGGAAAAGAAGAAACCCAGAGGAGAAGCATTTTGAAGGACTCATCGGTCCAGGCAGAACTAGCCTGGAGGTGGGGGAGGAAAGAAATGAGTCAGTGGTTACTTGAAAATGTCTAGCCAAGATGACTGCTGCAATGCTAGTGTCACTGAGAAACGGATGGAAAATGGGAGGAAGGAGACCCCATACACAGAGCTTGGGCTGGGAACTCAAGTGGCTCCAGAAGCCAGGCAGGTGCAAAGGGGGGGAAGACAGGCAGTGGGAGCTGCAAACCTGAGAGGGGTCTGTCACAGCTGGGCATCAGCTGTCCATGCCATGCAATACTGCCATTTCCGTGTTACCAGATCTCCTATTTTTGCAAGAGAAGTTAGAAATTCCGATCTTTTAAGTGAAATCTCTTAACCCTTTAAAGTTGGCAATTAATTTTAAAAAATTTTAAAGCATTGTGTGTGCCAAACCAAACACATCTGTGGGCCAGATTCGGAAGGCAGGCTGTCACTTGTGACCTCTGGCAAAGACAGAAGGTTAAGGGTCAAAGTTCACTGTCACTGTGATACATGGGGAATTAAGTGAGGTAAAGGGATTCAGTAACTAAAATACTACACTTAAAGTTTCTGTCAGCAATCTGAGCTGTATGAACGTCCCTACCCTTCAAGTCTATATATGGATCTGAATTTATACAGGAAGTTTAATCTAATCTTCAAATGGTTAAATCACAAGAATTTGAGCTCTTACTGTGTGCTGAGTACACAGAAGTCAAAGAATTTCAGATCTAACTGGAGAAGAAAAAACCACGTCCTCCTGAAAACTTGAGACAAATTATGAAACAGCCTGGGAGACTCCTTTCTCCACATTATGTTAGAATATCAGTCACCTTAAATCCTGGATGCCCTGCAAATCACTTTCATTTGGCAAACTGCAATAATGCGCGCGCGCGCGCGTGTGTGTGTGTGTGTGTGTGTGTGTGTGTGCATGAATCTGTAACCAGAAATCTGATTTCCCGGGCAGTGGTTACAGGGCGGCAGTCCCCAGTCTTCCCTCAGCGCAGGAAGGGAGCTAACAGGATTCGGGGTACCTGGGCGCTGGAGAGGAGGATGGGAGTGGCTGGCGGAAAACCGCTCGCCGTCGGGTTTCTCCGCTGGAATCACTGCCTTTGTCTCTGTCACTACTTCAAGCGTTTGTGTAGGAGAAGGCAGGCACCAAAATAGAAAGTGTCAAAGAGACGGTGACAACGAGGATTAAAGCGAGGCAGGACTTTTTCCAGTTCCACCTAGCACCCTCGGTCCCGAGGCCGGCGCGCCTCCTCCGGCCCTCCTCCGAGGCCGTGGTGGGGCAGGAAGCGGGCGGCTGGGGCTGCGGGTCCTCCTGGGAGCGCGGCGGTTTCCTCCCGAGCTGCCCAGTTATCTCCAGAGCCGCCGACCAGCTCTCCGAAGAGCGCGTCCTCCCCCCCACCCCGTGCTCCTCAACCCACCCACCTACTTCCTCCGGCCCCATACACACGCAGCGCGGAGCTGCCAAAAATTTCCACCCTCCGCCCCCCTCCCTAGCTAACTTCCTTCCAGCGTTTCCTGAGCTGGATGATCCTAGGATTTGTAAGACAGGAAAAAAAGGAAGGCGTGAGGGCGGGCGAGAGAGACAGGATGCTTGTTTTTCGCGTTCCCAAAGCCATCTGAAGGCAAGACAGCGGGCGCAGGGCAGAGGAGCCACGCAGCCCCCGGGCTGTCTGCTCGCCGCCCGGCTGCCGCCCGCTTCGCGCGCTCCCGTCCTCTCCGGGGCATCTGCAGAGGCGGAAAGGAGAGCTCGCCCTCCCTCCGAAGCGGAGGAAAACACCCGAAGACACCGCGGCAGCCCGTGAAAGTCCCTGGGACTCCAAGTGAGGAAGTGACACTCCCGGCGGCCGGCCCGCGGCCGCCAGCTCCGCCCGGCCTCCGGCCCCGCGGCCCTGGAGGAGCGCGCCGTGGACTGCAGGCTCCGCGGCCGCGCCGGGCTCAGCGCCCCGCCGGGTCCATGCGCGCTGTCCCGGGCCGCACTTCCTCCGCGCGCCCATGCGGCCCCCCAGAGCCGCGCCGCCGCCGCTGATCTGACCCGGGAGACCATCCTAGGCGCGGTGCCAAGCACAGGGGAGGGGGAGACGGAGGGGCAACCTCTTCGGGACTAACTCATGAAGAACAAGGGTGCCAAGCAGAAGCTGAAACGAAAGGGAGCCGCCAGTGCCTTTGGCTGTGACCTGACCGAGTATCTGGAGAGCTCAGGACAGGATGGTAAAGTGCCTTCGCGTCTCCCCCCCCCCTTTTCTTTTTGTTTGAGGGCGGGATGGACTTTTCTGGGGTGTGTTAGATTCAGTTCACAACTTAATGTAGTCTAGGCCTGTGGGCGCAGTGTACTTTTTTTTCTTTTTAAAGAACATGTATGATTTCTAAGGTGCACAGCACAGCCACCCCGACGTGCAGACGTTGTGGCAGTCCTTCCGTTGGGCGCACACCAGCCGTTAATGGGCGGTGCTGCTTAAGTTTAACCGGCTACCTCTGCGGGCTGGGGGTGGGAGCTCCAGAGGTCCTGATCGCAAATTTTGGATGTGGGAGGGGAGGGTTGCGGGCTACACTTGTGGGATGGTGATCAGTGGGCTTCTCCTGGTACATAATTATGACCGCCTTGGGTGTCCTGCCCGGGCTCTCCAATTTCATCTGCTCACATCTTTTTTTATTAATGTGCTGGAAGGCAGGGGGTGCGGTGGATCCTGGCTGGGGGAGTGGTTGCACAAACATTTTCTGAATTTCTGAACTGATGCCAGATATATAGTACCTCCCTCCCTCCCCTTCCCAACCTCCCAGACCCTTTACCTCCTCTTGGCTTTCAGATTAGCGTTTGGTGTGTCAGACAAGAAGAGTGCTGCAAAAAGGCCAGAGGGCCTAGATTTTAAAATAGTTGAGGGTATATAAAAGAAAAAGAGAGCCAGCCTCTCCGCTTTCAAGGTCAGATTGGACTTTTTTTAAAAAGGGGATCCTGCAGAGTAGAGACAATTTAAACATTTGTTGGGGGAGAGGGAAAGAAAACAATCTAGATTACAATAACAGCATTTGAAGTTAGATGTTTTTAGTCATAGAAAAGTTGGGGATATTGAGCAGAAAATGACTCCTTTTGTAAGGTTGACTGGTCTTGCGCATACCCTGACAAAAAGGCCTTGTCTTCAGAAACTTAAGTGAGAGAGAAAATAGTCCACTATATAGGCCTTGTATTTACACACAGATAGCTATAACAAAGGAGGAAACTGGAGGACTGTTTCACTGTGCAGAATAATTCTGCCTCCAGGAAAATCATCTCAAAAACGATTTGATTAGCTCCTATCAAATGTGCATCTCAAAAACAGTACAATAATTTTGTTTCAATTCCATTTTTTTAAAGACTCAGCACCACCTCGTAATTTGCAGTGGTGTGATATTCCTGCGGTTTTCTAGACCTCAGGGTCTGCTGTGTCATGAGGACAAATGGCTTAGTATCTTGGAGTTTGGGGGACCACAGGTTTCAAAACTGCCTCTTTTGAAACCAAGGTATAACAGTCAACTCATTTCATCCTCTCCAATAATCTGGGAGAGGGCAATCTGAAAGAAAATTGGACTGAACTTTTTCAAATGCGCTAGAAGTCCGAGGGTGCGTCTTCACCACTACCCTCAGAAGTTCATGCGGGAATGTTTCCCTCCACCCATTTTCGTGAGGAACTTCAGGTTTAAGTCCAGGTTCACTACAACTGCTCCTGGGGTTTCCCCCTTTGCCATCTGGGTGTTATTCTGGCCCCCCCGTCAAGCATGAGAGTTGCATGGGGGTGCTTGCTAGTCCCGCCCCATTCTTACAATGTCATAAATCATATGATGAGCCAGGAATCCAAGCATTCTGTGAAGACACCTCAAAGACAGTCTTTGGCAGCTCTTCTTTCACTTGCTTTATATTTTGGGCTTCCATACAGGTTTCATGTGGGGGGGGGGGGAAGGAAGGGGACTACTGCTTAGAGGAAAAAAAATGAAAGCCAGTACCTGTGTGCCCAGCCTTTGGGGGAGTGGGCAGGGAAGGCAAGGAAGCCCAGACAGGTAAATTGACCTGCCTAAGGTCATACAGTAAATCACAGAGGGTGCAGAGGGACCTGGAGTACCAGGCTCTTCTCCCCTCCCTAGCTTTCTCATCTAGGCCAACATTCTCCTCTAATGATTTTTTTTCCCTAAATTGAAAGCAGACAGTCCTGTCACAGGATCAGCAAACTTTCAAGTCTGACATACCTGAATACAGTCTAGCTTTGAAACAAAAGGAAACTGACCCACTTAATGATCGAGACACCATTCTTGTGCCACATGAGAATTAGGTGTGCATGATAAACAGCTTATATAAATGAGAGTGATCAGGATTTCTTTTTTGCCACATCTAAAACTAGTCATGTAGTTGACTGTTATTTTTCCTGCACTGTACCATCAGTGAGCAAAATGCTAATGGCTTTTTCCTCAAACAGTGTGTTTTCCCCAGGACTTTCTGAAACATGTATTGGTTAGTAGATAAGGCCTGGACTCTGCCCCCAGGGAGGAAAAGCTGACCTGGGCACTGCCCCTTTGCCTGCTACCCTGGAAGTTCAACCCAGAATCCTGAGGGTGACAAGTCAGATGGTAAAGAAATCAGAAGGCTAGGGAGGGCCTCACAAGACGAACATGATGATTCCTGGATTCTGGAGTCAAGGGTGAGGTGACAATCCTGCGTAGAGACAGAGAAAAATGGATTCGGGTCTGGGAGCACAAAGGCAGAAGAGGAGGACAGAGATGCAGGGATGCCAAGAGAGCCCTTGTGCTTGGCCAGGGAGGGAAAGCCCCAAGCTGGGGGGGAGGGCAAAGCTGGTGACAATTTGCTGTGCTCAGGCCATCTAAGAATGGGGAAGCTACACCCCTGAGGCCGAGCATGAAGGATGAATGCCATCCACTTCAGTCATTTGCTCCAGCCAGCCTTGCTACCTTCAGCTGGATAAATCTGCCAGGCCAGGGTATGTGGGTGACAAATAGGTGTCCAGCTTAGAGCAGAAGCTGCTCAGGGCCAAGTGTCATCCTTAATCTGTAGGAAGCTGATGAAAACCAGAAGCCCTCTCTCATAGGAATGAATGCGTGGGCACACACACACACACACACACACACACACACACACATACACACTCACACACACACACACACACACACACACACACACACAAATCGTGTATACAGTTTCTGTGGGCATCCACACAGATGCCAAGTTCAGACCCTGCTGTTGATTCATCCCAGCTGCACACAGGCCTGATGTGAAGGGTCCGTTCCTCCCTTTTGCTTCTCTGACCACTTTCCTCCCCCCTGGTAAGAACACTCAAGAATGGCACAGGGTTGTTCGTGGCCAGCTTGGCCGGCACGATGACCGCCACCCCACCCTCAGCTCTCCACTGGGAATCAGATAGCTTTATCTTCCTGTCTGGAGTAGAGGGAGAAGAGCATCCCTTCCTCACTGGTATGCTGAAAATAGTCCAGTTTTGGGTGTCTTCCTTTTGACCACTGAATGCAAGGCCATTGCTTGCAGCTATGTGATGAAAACCCCATCATTTTGTCACCGGTGGTTGGAAGGCTGCGGTTGAAGCCCTGTTTCTCAGCCCAACGCCCTGGGTCTTCCCACACAGCTTGAAAGTGCTGGGGCCAGGAGACAAGGGACCAGTAAGAGAACGCTATCGAAAAGCTGTCTTCTGCCTCCCTTTGTGTCATCTGTCTCCGCTATGAAGGCTGAGGACTTTCTCACCGTTCGGAGCAAATCTGTCATTTTATTTGATCCCTGGGAAAAGGTGATATTGTCTGACCCAGTGGTTTCCCGTGATGGCAGCCCACGAGAATCACCGGAGGAGCTTAAAAGAAAAAAAAAAAAAAAGGTGATGCAAGGTGTTGCTCAGGTCCCATCTCAGAACAATTAAATCAGAATTTCTTGGTGCCCAGGCAGGCATGGGTATGTTTTTGAGAGCTTGCTAGAGGATTCGGATATGCAGGCAGAGCTGGGAACTGCTGCTGGCAGTGTATTTTACAGACTGTTTTCTCCCTCGTTGAGGAAACTGGACTATTCAGAATGTAGCCTCTGAATGTTTGATAAGGACCGTGAGCCTTTTTATGACTGAAGATTCTTTTCTAGTTCTTATCAGATTAAAACGGAAGAAAAATTTATATATATAGAATTTCTGAGGCTAAATCATTCTCTCAGTTTGTTTACTGGTTTATTTATTAAGTAGGGATTGCGGCACAGTGCAGGTACTGTGGAGAGAAAGAAATGTGCACCCCAGACTCGAGAAACAAGGGATGTGAACAAACTTCCAGAAACCAGTGGCTCAATGAAGCTTTGAAATTAGCTGTCATATAACTGAAGGAGAACGTGTAAAAGCTACTATCTACAATCAAATAGATAAGATACCCAGGCAGGATTTAACACTGCCTGGAGAACCGCGGCAGGTCCTCTCTTTGGCTTAGCCTTTTCCTCCCTAGCATCTTGCCGGGCACACCCTTATCACACCCTCCCTACCTCATTCTTCATTCTTGAGGTCTCATTTGCTCCTGGAAACCTTCCCTGACCTCCCAAGTCAGGTGCCTCTGCTGGGGACTCCCATTAGGAGTTCTGGAAGCTTACTGTCTGGCACCAAATCCCAGCTTTGCCTGTTCCTGACCCTGGTGTAAGTTACTGACCCTCCTGGGCCTCAGTTTCCTCGTTTGTGAAATGGTGATAAGAGGACTGATATGAAGATAAATGAGTTCATACAGGCAAAGCACTTGGCAGAGGACATGCGTATGGAAAGCTATGAATGTAGCTATTATTATCCTCAAACCCTGGACTTGCCCTAGTATAACCACATACCGTCCATGACTGAATGAGCGAGGGCTCCAGTGAAATGGGTAATCAGTTATGAAGAGGGATGGGAAGCAGATTGGTTGCCTCATTGAATGAAGAGGCCATTTCATGCAGGGATTTCCCAGAGCCACCGGGGAGTGGACCATCAATGCGTAGGGGTGGAAGAGCAAAATGCCAGTCTGAGTTGAAAGGGCCCTCTGAGTTGAAAAGCTCTGAGAAGGATACCCAGCCACTCCTGAAACCAAAGGGAACTGAAAGAGAAATCAGGTCTTGGAAGTAGTGTGGGGACAGAACAGCAACCTCACAGGCTTGAGCTTCGAGGGGCATCCCCATATTTGGGTCCCAGAATTGAACAGGCAGAACCCAAAGAGGAGAATTAAGGCCTTAAACCTGAAACAAACTGACTGATAACACAGTCTGACTGTCACTTACTCTGTAGGGTCTGGACATGGCGAACAACCCACTCAGAGAATAGAAACAGCTACTTCCATCTACCCACACCCCTCCCTCCTGCCACTCTCCAGACCCATCCCAACAGCCCCTTGACCACAGGCACAGCCTCACCCTTCCACTTCCCCTACCCACCCCCAGCGGTGGCCACTCAGATGCCTTCCAGCCTCAGGAGGCTCAGGCGTTGGCCCTGCTGAGGAAGCCCACTCTCCTGTCACCCCAGACATTCCCTGGAGCCCAGTGAACCATCTGCCATGGGGTCGGAGGGAGCTGGAGGCCTGGCCTCGTGCTGGGGCAGAGGGAAACATGATGAAAGTGGGAACGCATTTTCCCACAGATGATGCTGTGAATGGGGGATAAGCTCCCCAGTTTGGAGCTGTAGTTTTTGCTGCATCCTCTTTTACCCCCCCCCCCCACTCCATCAGGCATCTTTGGACTAGCTGGAAAACTTTTCTGTGGGAGTGGGGAGGAGGGGAGAACGCATTCTGAATTCCAGAAGCTGATTGACCTAGGCTGTTCTGAAACACTTGCTGGGGACTGTTCGCTTCTGGGAATCACCTCACCGGAGAGTTTCCTGGGATTTTGTGGCAGCGTGTGTGGCTGTGGGTGGGAGAAGCAGGTGGCCTGAAAGATCCGGGACTTCGTCTGAGGATAAGAATTGTGCCCCCCGCCACTCTTTTTCCATTAGATATTGTAACTAAATATTTTTGGAACGAAGTAGTGACAGACCCTTCTAATTGGGGCGACCTGGTGCTCATTTCCTCCACCACAGACTGATCGAGCTGAGCTGTCTGCCCCCACTGGCCTCTGGGTTTTGGAACTCCACTGTCCCTTCTGTGGTTCCTTCACACCGGTTTTGAGGCCCAGGAACGCGGAGCTACTTGTTTTCTTATTGTTTTGTTTTTCACTCATGACTTGCCTTGAATTCAAGCCAACATAGCTTTTTCCCACTTATCCCCACCTTTCAAATGACTTTTCTTTTAGCTTATGGGTGCATGTCCCACCCAATTTTCTGAGCTATTTCTATGCCCCAGTACAAATGCCACGCTTGAGTTTAATCGGTCTTGATGCTCCTCCCTCAAAGGGCTGGCTTCAGGTCTTTACTGAGGTGGGGCCACAGCCTCCCAAAACTTCAGGAGTCTAGAGCCTGTCCCTCTAACCCTCCCCCCAGGATGCAGTTTTAGGTAAGACTTAAAATAAAGAGCACCCAGAGGAAAGGTGCTGACTGCAATTCAGAGAAAAGCAGGTACTGGTATTAGATTTTTTTTCTAAGAGCAACTTTTAATGGAGAAAAATGAGAACATGGTGCTGCTGGATGGTTAAAAGAAGAAGGAGGAAAAGAAGGGCTGAGCCCTAAATCAGACTGGCTTGTTATTTTCATTAGGAGTTAGAGTCACTGTCTCATTGATTGCTAACTGTGTGCCAGTCACTTTATACATACAAAGTAATATTTTTGACATCTGTAAGAATTAGGCATTTTTTTAATCCCCATTTTATAGAGGAGGACACTAGATGAAAGAGGTTAAATATCTTATGAAGATTATAGAGATAGGAAAGGCAGGGTTTAAACCCAGATCTACCTGACTCCCAAGGCCACAGTCCTAGGCGCAAACACAATTTCCCAGAGTAGCACTTTTTTACAATTTGGCATTTATATTACAGTTTTGTAAAAAAAAAAAACAAAAAAAAAACACAAAAAACACAAACAAAAACAAAAAAACGAACCCATAACCCTGCAAAAAAAATAGCCTTTTCTCTCTTTGCTTTGTTCTTCCCCCAGCCATTAGATCATTAATAATAATAACAACTGACATTTGCATGGCCCTTTGCCCTCTGCAAGGTGCTTTTCACACACCGCTATTCTAAACCTGCCAGCTTTCAAGACCAACCAGACCCCACCTTTTCCTCCCAGGCCTCTCCCTGCCCACGGCAGCCACAGTCCTCTTCTCTCTTGGAACACCCTTTGGGTTAGAGTCCGAGACACCCAGTTTGATCTTCATGCCCCCTTATTGTTCTGTTTTCTAACTGGCAAGTCAGCGGTGCGCTCTGCTGAGGGCAGGGGGCAGTCAGCAGCTCACACAAATTTGGTCGTGCACCTCGCCTCTCAGACTGAACCCTGTGGCTGAGCCCCATGGCCAACACACGGCACTTGATTGACTGACCCTATTTCCTCCTCAGGAAGTCAGTGTTAGAGCCCTTCCAGAAAGCCAGGCCCGGAGACACTGCTGATGTCTGGAGCATTAGGAATCCAAAATTGTTTAAGGTTCCCCATGGGGACTTCTAGCTCCTCCAAGATAGAAACTGACCCAGACTTCGTACAGGACGCCCCAGAAACACTGCCTTTTCCTAGCGCCTCACCAGTCAGTCCTCGGTATGAACCACATTCTTGGCGGGGCCCCAGAACCAACTGAGTTTCTGGGATGGAGTCTCAGGCACTCTTTGTTCTAGTTCAAGCTTGGCTGATGCATACCAGGCCCTAGTACCACGCCCATGGCCTGATGCTGCCCCAGAATGCCTTTGAGGCCCCCTCCCCACCTCCCCCAGAGAGAGGGATGAATGTCACCCCCCCCCAAAGCAACATATCCCAGCTCTTACTGTTACAGACACCAGAAAACAGTTTGACATATAAAGTAGGATTCTGGCAAACTATAAATAAATCTATAGCTTTCGTGACAGGCAACTGAGCTCATTTGTGCAATTATGCATATTTCTTTCCCTGGCTCTTTTCATGTTTTTATTCAGAAACCATCTTGTGTGGGGTTTTTCATTTCAACGCAACAAATATTTAATGGGAGTCTAATGTGCAAGACACTCTCGGATTTACAAAGATGTTCTCAAGTTGCTCTCAGCCTAGTGGGGTCGTGGGAGGGGACGAGAGCTAAAAGAACTACAGAGAATGAAATGAGGGCTCCATGATAAATATCATCTGACCATGAGGAGTGACAGAGATGGGGGGAGATGGGATGCTTGGTGTCTACAGACAGGAAACAACATGGTTTTGCCTGATACTTGTAATTGGTCACGCCTTCTTGCACCCTGAGGGAGAAGACGCTGAAATTCTGGGAAAGGTAGTTGAGAGTGACTTTTAGTGGCCAGGCTTGGGCATGGGGGCTGTCTTCAGCGGCAGGAGAGTGAAAGCTACCCTCAGGCGAAGACAGAGTAGCTGATCATACCAAGACTGGCAATTGGTTTAGCTGTTGTCTGTGCCCTGCACAGAGAGGACTTCTTTCAAGAATGTTAAGTGACCGTCCTAATTATGTGTCTTGATCCAGTCGAGCAGTATGGCATCAGTGTGCAACCTCAACCTCTCCCTATAGTGTGGGAAGTTCTGTTTTGTCTCCCATTTTTTATATGAAGACCAACTCAGGTTAAGTAACTTGCCTGACGTCACCCAGCCAGGAGGTAGAAGAACCAGGACTGAAAGCGTGTCTGTCTGACATTAAATTCCCATCCCACAGCCCTGTGTCCTCTGGACCCAAACAGGTCAGCTGGCGGAAAATCAGGGTCTGATATGCAGAGCTCCATTTCACCATGCATTGCCAAGGTGATAAGTTCACAGGATTTAGCTAGAATTTAATACAACTTCTGGCAATGGAGTTCCATCCCCGGTTTTTCAAAGTAAAACATTTAGGTTCCAAATGGCAGGCTTCTAAACAGAGAGCATGCCCTGTAACCATAAGTAGTCCCTTCCACCACTTCTTTCCCATCTGTTTCCTGCATGCAGAGTATTATTGGGAAACAATGATGTCAGCTCTTCCATATAAATCTACACCTCCCTGCTTGCCCCTCCCCTACAATGCGTATTTTTGTTCCTCTTTCTGGCTTTTGTCTTGCTGTTCTGTTCCTTAAGGACTCACGCTTTTGGCGTCAATTGTTGGCTTGCTTTTTTTTAATATGGTTTAGCTATTTAAGCTTATTTGTGGCCTTCAAAGTGCACATGCTTTTTTGGGTCCATATTTGGAAAATCTTTTGTTTGGCTAATAGCTTGAATATGGGCCTGATGTTAATGGGGAGGAACCATTCTGCTTTATGGAAAAGCAAAGCTAGATGCCGGGCCCTGAATGGGCTCAGAACTGAGGACACAAACACTGCTTGGGGCCCTTAGGGGGTGCATTCAAGCGGTTTGGACCCTGGGCACAGAGCCTGTAGCTGAAGGTCAGGAAAGTATACCATGGAGTAATCTGTTTTTTCCTCACCCCAAGCCTGACTTTCAAGTGGGACATGGTTTCCTCAGTTCCCCTTTCTCTACTGCCCCTAATGACAATTTGGTTTCAGAAAGGAAAGGCTGGTGGGGGGGAGGGTAAGCTTAGAGGGTAAGGGTTGGGGGGAATGAGTTTTGAATTCTGGGTCTTAAGAATTCTGGACCTCTCTTTTTAAGCCTCGGGCAATGATACTCAAACTCTACTGGGCAAAGAATGACTAAAATTGCAGCTTTTACTTTTAAAATTGAATTTAAAATTCAATTTCAAAATGTAAAAAATATTAGTTAAATTTAGTACACTTTAGTACACTATAAGCAGTATTAGAAATACACCTTAAATTCCATTTCAGACTCCTTGAAACAAAATGAACATCTAGTAAGAACTTCCAATATTTGCCTAGGTCCTGTAGCTTCTGCGTCTGTGGGGAGCATGAGACGTCTCTGAATGAGTTCTCCCACGTCTAGGGCTGCGAGCTGTCACGTGATGCTGCGTAGCAACATTCTGAGCTCAGTCCCTCAGGGATTCTGCTTTTGTAGGTCTGAGATGGGGTCTCGGAATCCATATTTTTAAAGATGAGCTTCAGGTGATCCTGGTATCTTGCATCTACTGATCTCACTTTCAGAGGCATTGCCTTAGCCCACAGAAAGAAGCAGCTGAGGGAAACCACATGATTTTTTATTTTCTTCATTATATTTTGTACATTGCTCAAAATTTCAACAATAAACATGTATTTTTACTACTTAAATTGGGGGGAAAATACCTTTTAAAATTATAATGGGAATAGGATGTCTTGATTCATTCAACTTTTCATAAAGCCTTTTTGTGTTAATCCTTATGAAAAAAATCTCCTTAAATTCTGTTTGTTTGATTTCCTGCGTTAGTAGGTGCAGTTTAGTGATATCAGTTGACTTCTCTGAGAAGCAGTGTGACACGGTGGTTAGCCTGTGGCTCTTTCGCTGATATGCTGTCTTGGTTCAGCTTTCAGCTCTCCCACATGCTAGCTTTGTGACCCTGGACAAGCTACCAAGTCTCTCTGTGCTTCTGTTTCCTCATCTATAAAGTGGGGATTATGATGTTATTGTGCAGGGTTATTATGAAGACCAAATGAACTAGTGTACTGCCTGGAATTTAGTAAACCTTCCGTAAGTGTTAACTATGGTTAGTATTTCCTTGATGATTGGAAATCTTACCCTGTTTCAGCCTCATTACTCAGAATGTGGTTCCTGAGTAATGCTACAGAGATGGAAAATTAAGGGAGCTGAGAACAAATACTATTCGGAGGCTCCCATATATCTCTAGGGGCTTCCTCTTCTTTTAAAAAAAATTTTTTTTGATATACATCCAATTATTTATTTTCTTTGGTTGGGTGCCTAAAAATGCTAGTCTTAAGACTTTTATTTGTTGATAAATATTTCTGGGGTTGGACTGTGGCAAACTTTCTAAATTTTACATTTCTTTAGTAATCAGAAAAAATAACCTAAAAACAAAATCGAAAGGAGAAAAATGAGAGTTATGGTACAAGGCCATAATCATAGTGACAGCATCCAATCTTCTAGTTTCCATTTGTGTTTCAGGAGGGCTATAAATCTGGAAAATGAGCCTGTTTTCATCACTGATGGAACAACGTAAGGCCTGGGTGTTAGCTAGCCCAGATGCTATTTCACATCTGCCTATTTCTTGGCTCTACAACCGCATTTTGACAGTTGACCGAAAGCAGTAGGTCTGGCTCAATCTTGGGCTGTACGAACAGAATCTTCAGCTGTAGAGCGTACGGATCCATACTGCACTCTTCATGGGTTGAATCAAATATGGAATCTATGTTCGTTTCTCAATGCTGAATTTGAAGCTGGAAGCTTGTCCACAGAAGTATATTTAGGAAGGTGGTCAGGGTGGTGAAGCGTAGACCTTCATTATTTCTCACTTTCAACCGCCACGTGTCCTAGTTTCCTAAATTGTCTCCTCCCCTGTGTAGAAAGAAAATCTGCTCCTTGAAGACTGGGACCGTGCCCTGTTTATCTGTGTGTTCGATGTCTGCAGGGCTGGTTCCTTTCTGGAGGCTCTCGGGGAGAATGCATTTTCTTACCTTTTCCAGCTTTGAGAGGCTGTTCTCATTCCTTGGTTTGTGGCCCCTCATCACATCTCTCTGATTTCCTGCCTCTTTCTTATAAAGACCCTGTGATTACATCAGATGATTCAAGACAGTCTCCTCATCTTGAGATCCTTATCTTGACCACATCTGCAAAACTCCTTCTAGACATCTGAGGCAACATTCACAGGTTCCAGAATAAGGACATGGACTTCTTTGGGGTGCCATTACTCAACCTACCACAGTCTGTTTTCCCCCCAGCACATTGGCTCAATAGATATTAGTAATGTGAATGAAGGGAATAGGGTGGAGATTATGGGAGGGGAGGAAGAGCTGGACATCAGCATTTTAAGCACTTACCATAAACCAGGCCCTGGGTTAGCTGGGACACAGAGATGAACATGCATTGTCTGTCCCTGTGGGATTTCACAGTCTCATGCAGGAGATGAACACATTCTCAACTGCTTCTCACACAAACCACAATGGGAGGTGGATGACATTAATTCTGACTCAGAGGAGCTGGGTCTTCTAAGATGCGTGGAATCTGAGAGGTCTCTGCCTGAAAGGAAGATATTCCAGACAGAGGGAAGAATCTAAGCAAAGGCATTGGGTGTAAAACAATATGGCAGGATCAACATTCTCAAAAGAAGAACAAAGTGAGCAAGAGTGAAGCATGAGCCACCCACCTGCCTGGACTAGGTTTATAAGAACAAATGGCTTATTAAATGACCATTATAAATCTTCCAAAGGAAAAAGGAGTGATGAACACAAATGTGCCAGTTTAGATTCCAGTTCGATAAAGGAAGAATCTTGAGCCACCTTTAAAGCTTCTGCGTCCTTTTTGCTGTTTCTGTTGTTGCTGGTAAGAAAAAAATTGGACCCCAAGCTAGGAATAAACTTCCTCCAAGGGGAGGAAAAATGAAGTGCCCCAAGCAGTTAAAACCCAGTTTCATTTTATTCCATCTACTTATAATCTTGGGAGATTTCGCTTTTCTCTGTCTTGTGGATGATAAGCAGAGCAATGTTTAATATTTCAAATCCAAGTTTTATTTGAGTTGAAAAATTCTGTAATGTTTGTTGGCCACACTTCTACTCCATCCCATCTCTTTTTCTTCCGAGTTTCTCTTCATCTTTGTCATCCCTCCAGTTTAAGAAACCGTGGAGTAGTTATCAAATCCATCGTTCTTGTCAGTCTTACTCCCGCTGCCATTCTGAGCTTGGCCCAGTATGCTCCCACTCCACTGTGGGATGGCCATCCCCGCCTCAGAGCAGTGTCCTCCCCACCCTTCGAGATCTCCATCTCCTAGGAGACCTCGGGGTCCCTTGGAGTTGGGCCTCCCTGTCCAGTGCCCGCCTCGCCTCTGCCAGATTCCACAACTCTGAGAACTAAAAATACTTCAGACTCTGCTTTTCCCTCTGGCAGGCGCTCAAACTGGTTTTGTCCCTTGTGACTGAAAAGCAGAGGACCAGAAGGAAACAAGACTAGCTCGATGGTCAGCCACTGTCTGAGGGGCTCCCTCCCAGAGGTGTTTTCTCTCTGATTCCAGACGGCGGTGGTCTCCATTACCCCCTCACCAGAATAGCTCCTCTGGCAACGCTCTGCCATCCCTTGCCTCCTGAGTGGAATTGGCAGCAGTCATGAAAAAATACAGGATGTGATTTTAATGAGGCATAAACACCTGCCACAGATGCAAGTCATCGTCTTCTCTTGTAAAATTATAAAAGTAATTGTAAAAAAGAAAAGAAAAGAAAAGAAAAAAGAAAAGAAAAGAAAAGAAAAGAAAAGAAAAGAAAAGAAAAGAAAAGAAAAGAAAAGAAAAGAAATTCAAACAATATGGAGGTTTAGAAAGTACAGAGTCCCTTCTCACACTCTGCAGTCCCATGTGTGAGTCAGGGCTGGATTCAACCAGACTGGTTCTGTATGGCGGAACTTTCTGAGGGAAATGTGCTCTGTCTGCACTGTCTGATTTGGCAACCACTAGCCACATGTGGCTGGTAGCACCCGAATCTGTCTAGGGCTCCTGAGGAGCTGAACTTTACATTTTAGTTCATTTAAATTGACATAGCCATATGTGGCCAATGGCTATTGTATTGAACGGCACAGATACCTTCTCTGTGTATATGCTAAAAAATATACACATCGAATGAGTTTGGTTTTTTTCCCCACAAAGTTACAACATATATACGTTTTGAGATAGGCTGTTTTAAATAACAGAAGATCTTGGAGAACTACCCATTTTTTGTAATTTATATATAGCTCAATCTCACTCTTTTTCATCACTGCATGGGATTCTGCATTCCCTGGGGACAGGGAATAGTTAGAAGCTATTTGATCCCCATGCTGGCATATCCATGGCATCTTAGATCACAGTGCTCTGGTCACCTGAGCCATTTTAGCACAGGCCACAGAGACCCAGGAAGTGGCAACAATAGTGAAACAGGTGGCAGCCTGAATAGGAATGTATCCTGAATGTGAACATCCAGATTTTTGCAGAAACTATAGCCAGAGTATATCTTACAGTAGGATTGGAAAAGAGAATGATAAGAGCCTGTCACCAGTATCACTCCCTACACCCTTGAATGGCTTCCCAATGCCCTCAAGACAAACATCAGCTCCATAAATACCAATAAGGTTTACCAGATGTCCCCCACAGAGACCTGCCTTCTCTGTAGCCTTAGCAGACACCAGCCGAGCATTACCCCTGGCCACACTGTTCTTCTCATAGTTCCTCAAAGGTACTGTGCTCCTCTTGCCCTCAAGTGTTTCTACATGCTCCTCTCTCTGTGCAGAATATTCACCAAATCTCCTCTCTTTAGCTCCACCAGGGGTCTTGCCAACTCCAACCTATCAGTTAGGTCTCAGTGTGGATGTCTCATCCTCCGGGATGCCTTCCCTGATCCCTCTGAGGAAGTGTCAGATGACTCTCCTGTATGCTCCCCTTCTTCCCTATACTGCCCAATGCTGCTCTTATCACTCTGAATGTATCATCCTCACATCCACCCTATCCCTGCTTCATTCTAGACTCTCGATGACTCTGGGTCAGCTCTGTGAGATCAAGAGCCATGTCTCCTGGTTCATCACTTTATCACTGGTGCCTAGCCTAATGCTCATAAATACGTGTTAAAGAGTAGTTGGAGCCAGGGAAGGGCAATGCTTGCTGTCTTGGTCCTAGCAGTGGTGGGATGGAGGTGGAGGAGTGTGTCTGCGTGAATATGTTGCACATAAGTGTGCATCTGTCATGGGACTGGGTATCCATTGTGGAGACTGTGGAGGTGCAGGAGGAATCCACTGGTGGAGTGTGGGGTGGAATCTTCATTCTGCAAATAATTGTCCACCCGCCTTCAGCAAATCGTCACACTCTCTGAATCTCAATTTCCTCATCTAAAAGCCAGGAATGAGACTTAGATGAGGAAATATAGGCCAAAGAGCATTTAAAATGGGAAACAAATTCCAGTATTTATGAATACCATAATTATCCTGCAGTTTAGATACTTGTGCTCAGGAAGACTGAATGGCCCCAAAGGCTGTGTTTACTGATATGCTGTGAATTTGATGCCTCCTTGTAGACATCACCCACTGCCCTATTGGAAGGAACCCAGAGAGTTCTTTCCCTAATATAAGCATGCCCCCCACCCTTGTGCCTCTCCAGCCCTGCCAGCTTCAAGCATCGGCTACCAACAGAGGTTCTTCTTCGGGGCCTTTAGGTATACATGCAGGTGCACATGTATTGCCTCCCCTTCCATTCAGGGCCAGGGTCATCCTGTGCCAAGGCAAACATGGAGATCAATGAACTAGAAGCCAATGTGTCATTTTAGAGCTGAAAGAATCTCAGAAAATCGTTACCCAAACTTCTGGTGTCATACATGGAGAAACCTGAGGCCCTGGACAGGACAGTAATTTGCCTGAGAAAATGCAGCTGGCCAGTGGTGTTTTCTGGCTGCCAGTTGGTGTTAGCCAGAAAGAACAGGTCAGTGCATTTCTCAGAACCATCCAGTATTAGGAATCCCTGAAAGAAAAGATGCTCAGATGATAACTGCCTTTAAGAGAGAAGGAGGATTCAGAAGACAACCTCACAGCCTGAGAAAAATATCCTGTATTATATGTCTGGTTAAAAGGAGGACATATATTTGCTGGCATAGAAAGATGTCCAATATCTAAGTGAAAAAGCTTACAAAACATGTACTGTATAATTCTATTTTGGTAACTATATATATAAGAAAAATTCTGGGGGAATATACTTAAAACATTAACAATAGCTTTTTTCTGGATGGGTGCTTTTCTCTTTCTTCTGCATACTTTGTTGTGTTGCTGTGTTTTTTGAATGATTTGGGGTTTTTTAAAATAATGTGTATGTATAATGTTTATACTTTGAAAAAACAATAAGGCATTTTCATTTTGTAAAAGCATACATATTCCCTAAATTATTCCAACTTTCTTTACTCTGATTTTGTTTTTATCAACAACTTTTACCATCTGCACTTACCCTCCGGAGGGAGGCCCCCATCTATACAGAGGCTAGACCCAACTGTGAATTCCTATTAAAAAAAAAAAAAAAAGACGAAATTGCCATTAGATGTCACAAAGTCATCCCCACAGAACTTGGTTGCAGAGAATGGATCACTCTCAGATGAACTTGCCAAATTCAGGTTCTGACTCTGCCCAGGAGAAGACGAAGAGCCTGGCCTGTGCTGACTGCGCAAAGGCCCAGCTTCCCCCATGCACGGAGCCTTGAGGCCCTCCTTAACACGTCAGCTGGACTCACAGTCCTTGTGGCCACTGCCTGGGGTTCAGGGTAGAGCACTCTTGGAAGCCTTTGGCAGCACCTCTTTGAATCTCCAGCATAGGGAGAGAGCTTCGGTTTGAAGATATGCAAAAGTATGGCTGGCTGACTGCTATGGCCACCTGCCGAATTTTGCAAGAGCCTTGCACCGTACCATCAGACGGTGTGAGACAAATATTTTTTGGTTTGTAAAAGTAAAGTCCAAGTTAATAGAAGGACAGAGAACCTGCCAAGATTGCGGGGAGGGGGGTGGTAACCAACCCTTAGATGGTGGCTTACCAAGTGCTTTTATCAAATCCTCTCCTTTGTGCTCCATAATCCTGTGAGTGAGATGAAACAGGTTATTATTGCCCCTGCTGTCTAATGAGGACACTGATGGTCCCCAAGGACCCAGAACTGGTAACACCAAATCCATGGCGTTTACTTGCTTACTAGGACACAAGATTTATGTAGGTAGCTTGTATGCGTAAAGCTCTGGATTCGGAATCAGAAGACCTGTGTATTTGTTGTGTGACCTTGTGCAAGTCCCTCCATCTTTCTGAGCCTTAGCTTCCTCATCTGTAGAAAGGGGATAATAATACCTGTCCCGCCTGCTTTATGGGGTGGGGATCTGACAAGAAAATGGACACAAAAATAGTGTGCTTCGAACATAGTGAATTGCTAAAGGAATAAAAAAATATGATAATTTCCCAGTGCAGAACTGAGGGATGTGTGTTTGAGAATAACTTTCTCTAAACGAAACTGTAATTTTAGAAATAGATAAACTTAATGCAGCCCCCAACAATTCACCAACCCCCAGCGAGTTCCGTAGGAAGCCAGACTGTCCATTCTCATGCCTCCCATCCTGCTTCAGGTAGAATCTCGGCTTTGAAGATAAGCAGTTGGGTTTCCAGGAAAAAGAAGCATCCCTGACCAGCGGCCCCTTTTCTCTGAAACCCCCCACAGTTGGAGTGGGCTTGAGTTAGGGACTCTTCCTAAAATACTTGCTTGGGAGCCCATACTTTAATCCTAAGAAATTGGGCTTGCTTACTAATTTTGAGGGATATTTAAATACAAATAAGTTTAAAGTTGTGGGGTGCCCGGGTGGCTCAGTTGGTTAAGCGTCCTGACTCTTGATTTTGGCTGAGGTCGTGATCTCACGGTGGTGGGATTGAGCCCCGCATCAGGTTCTGCACTTCGCACAGTTCGCACTCTCCTTCTGCCTTCCCCCAACGCCCCTAAATAAATAAGTAAGCTTAAGTTTGTGCTATGCTTTTCCCATAGGAGGGATCACTATAGGGGTCTGGAGTGAGGGCTCTGGGGTCCCCCACTCTGCTTATGCAGAACACTCTTGCTTTCTTCTGTCCTGTTTGTTTTAAGCTTTGGGGTAAAATTTATCTGAACAAAACACTTCATGTTTAAAAAAATAAGTTTGAAAGCCACTGCTGCTTAAATCTGCAAATCAGCAAAACTTTTTTTTTTCTTTTTTTTAATCTGAGGGTCACCCACCCAGCCAACCATTTATCTCCTGTGCCCCTCCTGACCTCACTAACACTTCCTTTCTGAGATCTGTTGCCCGGAGGTTTGCCCTGGAACCTTTCCTCTGGACAGTCCAGATGTCGTGTGTGTTTTGTTTGGTGACATTTCACAAAGGGCCTGCAGAGTACCATGCAAATTCAGTTCTTTGGCAAAAAATGTCCAGCACCCATCTGTAATGTGCTGTTTTCTGTTTTATAGGATAGTGAAGTTTCCATTTTCAATGGGAACATTATAGAAACAAGGCAGAGAGAGGATGCCTGGGTGGCTCAGTGGGTTAAGCGTCTGGCTTCAGCTCAGGTCATGATCCTGGGTCCTGGAATCCAGTCCCACGTGGGGCTCCCTGCTCAGTGGGGAGTCTTCTTGTCCCTCTGCCCCTCCCCCTGCTCTTTCTCTCAAATAAATAAATAAAATCTTAAAAAAAAAAAAAAAAGAAAGAAGGCAGAGAGAAAGGGCTGGCATTCAT